>NW_009197325.1:0-29183 GCF_000690835.1 Fulmarus glacialis | reverse complement strand
AGATGGTAAAACAGTGCCGGTCCCAATACCGACCCCTGAGGAACGCCACTTGTCACTCGTCTCCACTTGGACATCAAGCCCTTGACCACAACTCTTTGAGTGTGACCATCCAGCCAATTCCTTATCCACCAAGTGGTCCATCCATGTCTCTCCAATTTAGAGATGTCATGTGGGACAGTGTCAAATGCTTTGCACAAGCCCAGGTAGATGACGTCAGTTGCTCTTCCCATAATATATATGGGAATATACATATGAATACATACTATGAATGAATAGTTAATATATATGTTAATATATATGAATATATAGTTAATATAGATGAATACATAGTTAATTTTTAATCAAGATGATTTTTTGAACAGTACAAATATTTGCAGTAATTTATGAGATCCCACACTGTGTGTGGCCATTCTATTATGTGTTTTATTTATCTGAATCTTTACTTTTCATTTGTCAAGTCAGTTGTGTTATGAACATGGAGCCAAATCTGAATTCACCATAAGAATTCTTTAGCTATAGCACTTTTTTATTTTTGTTTTGTTTAACATCTGTTAGGTGTATGGATGACTTTATCTTGTTCCAAGACTTTGTGGTCAATGGCAGTCTGCCAGATCCTCCAAATCTAATGCAAATTTCCTTATTTGTTACATATGTTAAATTTGTTGTAGTTGCTTTTTTCCGTCAACTGTATTAAAACCTAATTATATGAAGCAATTAAAAATTGGCAAGGTTTTCAACCATCATTCAGGGTCGTAGTGTAGAAGGGCCTAAATTTTTGTCCAAAGCCTTACAGAACAATTTGATTTTTTATTCTATAGTATATGAATTGACATTCTCACTTATAAGTCACAAATTTTTGAAGATAATAATATTCTGCTAGACTAGCTTACACAAAGGGAACCACTTACAGTTTTTCTTTGTGTTCTACTGAAAGTGATACTGTACTTTTCAATGTCTTAGTTTAGCAAGATGCCAGTGAACTGCATTGTCATTTTTAGACCAATAATGGAAAAATTAAAAGAAAAGTCTTATCCTATCTATAAACTGTTCAAATGCGCCATGAAAATATTGTCATTTTTTCAGTCTGAAACATCAGTACTGTTACTGGTTGTTTGTATAGGATCCTTCTGTAATTCTCTGTGTACTTAACCTTGATTTTTTCTGAAAATAGCCTGTTACCATGGAAGTCCAAAATGCTGGACTATGATCTTTTCCATATTCTCCATTTTCCTCCAAAATATGAAAGGTTGGAAAAAGGTAAGATGAAAGAAAGATAACATGTAAAGAAGGAAAAGGCTGAATCATTTTTGTCTGGAACTCAACTCTGCTCAGTTACAGGTGAGTCTCAGCTTGCCTTTGAAATTCCAGAGTGTACCTTTTCTGAGATCTTTTAGCCAGTACTGTAGTTTAGAATTGGCACAGCTTAAGAAAGTCAAACTTTGCATGCCAGGTAACTCAAAGCTAGAAACCTGATGTAAAACCTCTATCCTCTTTATGCTGTAATAGTAGTCAAAACCCATATAAACTATGTTGTTTCAGTCTTCTCATGGTAAGAGTCAAAGAATAAGCAAAGAAATGTGTTTAGGCGAGGCAGGAAATATCTTGCTTATCAATCCAAAATACTAAATTGCACCCCTTCCTGCGGTATCTAGTGAGAAGACTTCCAAGTACTTTTAAAGACGTGAACACCCTGATTTGCTTGGCCTGCTCTGGGTGGGTAGTTGGATGCTCTGTCCTCATTTTCCCATGTTTTAGCTGGGGCTTTGTTATTTAGCAGCCGCTACGACTCATATATCAAAACACGAACTTTAATAAAACCAGGTCTTGAACCATTCACAGATTTAAAAATTCTGTAATGGATTAGATCCAATGAAGAAATGAGGAATCTGCAGCAGTACTTAGGTTGTACTTAGTCTAATAATTAGTAGTTAAGCCTAAATGAGGTGCCAGAATTGACATCCTAAAGACTTCCTAATTCAGTTGCCATTTACCCCTGAAGGTGACTAACCACACTATAATACTTTCCTGTTTAACAGTAAAATTTCTTCTTTAGTTTGCTTCTGTGCAGGCACAGAATTAGCTCATTTTGAGCTGAAGTGTGCAGTTCTTACAGAGGGCCTGACGAGTGTTCTTCCATCCAAGATCCTGTGAGCATTTTTAACTGACATGAGCAAGATTGAGCTTCTCAGAGAGTGAAAGTGAAGTCACCCCTTGAAAAAAAAGTAGTTGTGATGCAAACCACCTTTTCAATGCTAGCCTGAGTGTTGGGCTAAACAATTGATCTGAGATTAGCTTGCTACTCAGGCTGAGAAGATTCAAATGCACATTTTTTGGTATCCTAATCAGTGGATCTAACCACCAGGCTATACACAGAACTGAAAAGGAACACACTTTCTAGTAAATCTGGATGAAGTTGTGCCACTGGGTAGGATGGAATTCAAAATTTCTGTGACCAGAAAGATCACAAGAAGAAAATGTCTCTGCAACAGGTAAGGGGTTTTTCCCTTGAAGATGGTGGTGAGGGCTTCAGCTATAGGCCAAGTTAGGAACTGAACTGATACAGTCCACTTTTTTGGTAAGTATACTAACTACAACATCTTAGATAAAAGTGAGTTTCACTACTACCACAACTTTTGCGTTAAATAAAATACCTATGTAGAATATAGAATAAAAGAGTTAGCTCTGCTCAGTTCTTTGAGAGTTCTAGATGTCTATGGTCCTAACTACCATGAAGGATTGCTAACTTTGGCACTAGGAGACACTTATGCTCTGGAGGAGTTTTCAGATATGCCTCTGTGCATAGTGCATCCTAGGCTTCTCAGCATCTGGGCTGTCCAGTTTGCAATTCAGAGGCTCTTAACAGTCCCTGTGCTCTGAAACAGGGCACCTACTAAATCACGGGGATGAACAACCTAAAATGCCTTGGTTCTTTATTGGGTCTGTTTTAGAAACTACTTGGGAGCTTGTGGAGAGCCTTAAATGCAGGTCTGTTATTCTGTAATGATGTGAGCATTGGAAAAGATGAGCAGTCACATCTGGAGCCCGTGCTTTACCCGCACGTTCAGCTTCAACGTAGTGAGTTATAGTAATCCAGAGTGGAGGTCACAGACAAATGGATTGTTTGTCAGGATCGTTACAAGGGAGGAAAAAACTTAGAGCCAGATTAAACTCCCCCCCGACATTTATGTGCCAAAAGTGCCACCTGGGATGAATTTAGGCCTGTGGGTCCAGGTGAGCAATCCCCACAAAATCCTTCTGTACTTGTAGTGTGACTGAGAATCCTGAGACATCTCATGTTCTCACTACTAAAATTGGTTAGGCACGTAAAGTGCTGCTGCTCTGCTTTCCTGGCTGGCATTGTTTTGACTGCGCGGAGCATTTTAACGCCTAGTCTTTGGCTTCACAAAATAGGAATATATTGCCCTTAAGAGCAAGGGCTAATCCAGTAGCTATACCATGAGCATGCATCACTCACATAGGCAGCTTTGAGTTCAGCACATAATAAAGCAGTTGAGACTACATCCCTTCAAAAACATGGCAAGTCATGGGATGGTACTACTGCTCCCCCGTGCTTCTGACTTTCTAAATCTTTATGCTTATATTCAGTGACCTGTCGCTAATGGTGCCTGCTCTTTTAGACCCTATCAGTGTCCCCCACTGAGCGCATTGCTGTCACTTCACCCTGAAGTAACACTCTGGCTGTGGAAGGCTTGCATCCATGTTTGGCTTCCATGAGCAGGTGTTATTATTACTATGTCTTTATAAAAATTATATATATGTATTTGTTGAAAGGTATCCAGAAAAAGCAGCAGAATGCTGAATATCATGATCACACTGTTGGAATGTGGGCACATGCTGTTTCCCTGTCTCTTTTGCTGATGATCCTCTGTAAATGCTGAAAAGGGGATAGCGTAAACTCTGAGAGCGTGCGGGAGAGAAGAAGTAGTTACTGACTGCCCCCTCCGAGTCTTATCGGAGACAAATTAGATGTACCAAGTTATTTACTTCTGTGCTTTGGAGACTTTCTTTTGTAGCTCACTGTATCAGAGTCACTGCGGAGATCTCACAGAACAACACGGAGATCTTACTTGTGTCAGGGCCATGGAGAATGTAAACTGGAGTTCCCACGGCAGTCTTTGGTCTGTGTCCTGGTCTGAACTTGTGAAGGTTCAACAGCTGGCCAATGTCATGTTGCTAGAATTTTCTTTAATGCTTTCATAGTTTTTCTTTTTCCCATGTTGTTGGCAATAGCAAGTCAAATACCAGCTTCTGTGGCTGCTCAAGATATTACGTTGTTCTAAAGGCATGGTTAGTGTGCTTCTTAGGAGAAGTTGATCAGTTCCATTAGTTATGGGCATAATTGTTCTTCAGTGCCTTTCACAAGACAGCAATGACATGGATCCCGTACATGGATAGGGCTAATGTCTTCCAGCAGCAGCTTGCTTTGTAGCTTAATATTTTATGTTTTAGGGCAACTTGGCTCTGGACCAGAACTTTAACGTTTCATTTTCATTTATAACCAGAGTTTATGGAAATAAGAAGTGAATATTCTGGTCTTGTGAATAAGTCCAGAGAGGCTTTGGCTAATTTTCCTTTCTTAATAGCATCATTTCAGTTCATAAAACTTTTATTATTGTAATAAGGAGTTACAAAATGAAGACTGTAAGTAAAATTCCTATGTTTGGGATCAGTGCTGTTGCAATGAAATAATACTTTTCCAAAGAGTTAGTGTGAATGTATAAGATCCGCCTATTTTTTCACAGAGTTATTTTTAAGGGGTAGAAATATTGTTTAGTTACTGTGATACCTGAAAATGAGGATTCTCTGCACTGAATTTTTGTATGATTTCTCAGACTGCCTTAAGTTCTCTTTATTGATTGTGAAATGTCTAGAGAGCTGACTAAACAAAAGAATCAGTCTGGAGAACTGAATGAAAGATACTTGCTTTCCAGTTCTTGACTTGCTGATCAATGCTTTTCTTTTGTTATGTTGTATTTTTGAAGATTATTTTTCTCTACGGTCCTGCTGTAACACAGTGTTGATCTTCATTGCTGCAATAACACAGCAGGCAGAAGGACTACAGCCAAAGTTAACACAGTCCTTTGAAACTGATGTCAAAGAGATGATATGTTTGTTAAGGAATTGTCATGTACCCTCTTGGTTAAATGCATTTGTGATTTTGCAATATGTGGTGTTAAAGCTGAAATAAAATCTATCTCAGTGTTTATTGAAACTGATACGCTCATGTATTACGCCAGATTCAGCAGCTCTGACTTACCAGCTCACGCATACGGCATTAGTAAATACAAGTTGTCACTCTGACAGGTACGCCTGTGTTGACTTTGTTACCTTGTAATCTATTTGGAGTGCATTTTCTTAGGATTACCTTTTTATCAGTTTTCCTGTGTGCTTTTATAGCTGACAAATCTCTTCTAAGTTACTAGGGAAACATTTCTTCCCTCCATTAACTAAACATTAAAAGCTACAGCGAGGAATGGAGGTAGGAGTCGAAAATTCAATGAGGCATTATCTAACTTCAGATGTTCCACTGCAGAGTAGAAATCGGTGCCCTCTAAATGATGTCTAAGACACCCTACACACTTCATGGGAGACTGAATGACTTCAGCATGTGGTCTGAAACATCAGCATGTTGATCAGAGAACTTTCCTGGAAAAGTCAACAGTAAAATTCCCTACCCCATGCTACCGTTGAAGTGCCTCAACATGAGGTGCAGACAGTTATCTTCACCAGGTTGAATCCCTGTATTTTCCCTGGTGGAAAGACACACACTGTATTTTTTTTGAAAGAACTGAATGGTGTTCACTCTTTTAAGGCACCGTCTTGGGATGGTGTTGGTGCTGCTTCCATCCATCTTCTGTGTTACTAGCTTGATCTGACATCTAGCTCAGAGTACTAGGATGCAATTCCCACAACAGCCTGAAAAGGCTGAGTCCATGCCTGTCTCTCCGAGTAGCCCATTCTCTCACCTCACAAACAGGTGAGACAGCTGAGGAAAATCTTCCTTTTGAAGAATTCAAGACTCACTGTGGCAAGGCAGGAGAAGTGGAGACTTGGACTTCACAGCTTTGTAGCTTCCATACTGCATAAGGAACTGCTATTCCTGCGTATTTGTCTCAAAAACTCTTTACACATTTAATTCGAAACAATCTTTAGGTAAACTGCATAAACAATCTTGAAAGAAAAAACTGGAACCCAGTATGCCCCCTTTCAGATGAGAGTGTTGTAAGGCTAAAATTTCTCCCTCTAGCCCAATCAATCTTCATTTCTTCACTCTGCAATGTCCTAAGTCCAATGGAAGGGGGATGAACACCATGTCCTTACCCAAAATGACCTATGTCCTGGGAATCCCAAGTCATCAGTGAGACTTAATTTTCCTCAGCTGGGAATTAGGTGCAGATGTCTTACTTCAATGGAAAAGATTTTAATGATGAGGCTGTTACAAAGATACTACTTCTTCCATCACGAAACTGTTCATGAAGCAGTTAGAGTCTAATCATGACCACCTGAATACAGATAATCCCAGCAGAAATTCCTTTATTTGATAATTAATGCCTAGATACAGTTGACAAAATCCAGTGTCACGAGGAAATATAAATCAAAAGAATACATTTTATATGTATAATGGAGGAAATGTACTTTTCATTAAGCATTAAAGTCAGCCCTAATGAAGAGAGCCTGTAGAATTACAGAAGCAACATAATAGCCACTAAGTATCTTGCTGTCTTTCAGAGAAATTGACACGCTTGTCTTCCGCTTCAAATACCTTTGACATACTTGTGTGTGTGTGTCTGTGTGTGTCTAAGCACATATATGAGGAAAGTTCTCAGCATCTAAATATAGTAAGAAAACAACAAGTTTATGTGAGAGAAAGTTACAAGAGATGTTTTTATGATTGAGGTTTAGTTAAATCAGAATATAAATGGATTTCTTCAAGTTTTGTGACACAGCGGGTTCAGCATTGCATCATTGATTTTTGAAGTCAGACTGAAAACCAACACAGGGTTCACTTCATATTTCCTATATAAAGAAATGTTTTTATCCAGCACTGATGAGAACATATTCTCAGCAGTATTTACAGTTTGAACTTTTTCCTCTTTATGGTTTTAAGATGAAGAATATTAATATACTACTTTCAAAATACCTACATGATGAGAGGAAAACTAAATGCTGCAAATTGCTGGACTGATAAAGGAGATTGTTTTAATTAACAGACTAACCAACTTTCCACTTTTCTGTTTTATTTTTGTCCAAAGGCTGATTTAGCGATGAGATGGTATTTGATTGCAAAACAAGAATGAATTTTTGGTTTTATGCAGATCCTAAAGAAAGAGGAAATGTGTGTTGTAGTAATTGTTAAAAAGCTTTAATCTCTCCCCAATAGAATTGCACACCTAAGATTTTGCTCGCACACTGAATCATGTCACAAGCACCAAAGCCAGAAGCAAAAGTCACATTGAAGAGCAGAGATTCCTGCTCTTCTGATCACAACATAAATTTCTAGCCCTAGATCATGATCAAAACTGGAACTGAATTAAGCGGAACCAATATTTCATTCCTGATGCTGTTTGTTGTGTGAGTTATGTTTAGTGGGAATTCAGACAAAATTCGAATTAATCAAATTCAAAATAAAATTAATTTGTCAGATGCTATCATAACAAGATAGCAATATACTTATGCTACTTATAGTAACAGCTGTATAAGAAATGCCAGTCCATTATCCTGTGCTGACCAGAACCAGTTTGTTACAAAGATATAACAAAGACAACCAATTGCTAGTAAATAGAAGCTTCAATCTAGCAAAACAGCTCGGCTAGAGGGAGAAATCCAGAACTCATAGCCAGAAAGTGGGATCCAGAGTGGTGTGTTAGGGACCATGACTCGCAGTACAGAGCACGGGGAGAATTAGGCACTTCAGATACTGCCTAGAGACAATGAACAGGAAACACAGGTGGTGAGATGGGTCGTAACTTCTCTCTCGAGAAGAAGGCACTTCACTTCAGCCCCAAGCAAGTGGCTCTCTCCACAGGGCATTCAGACCACAAAATGCTTTCTAAAATTACTGTGTTCGAATTGGAAAGGCTCACTCATTTCTTCTTGAAGGAGGAGAGAGAATAACCAGTTTCAGCAACAACATGCTGGAGTCAAAGCATTAGCTCAGATAGTCAGAGTTTAATTCCTTTTCATACTGAAAATGACTGTAATCCTGATCTCTTCCCACTCCACCAAGCACTCCACCACCAAACTACAAGCAGCCTATCTGTGGGTGCTGCCTTACAAATATGGCATTATCTACTTGGGAACCTAGTGTACAAAACTACTACATATGTACTTTTTAACAGCTCTCTAAAATGTTTCTGAGTGGATTTTTTTCCTTTCTGACAGATGAGTTCAGATCAGAAGGGTGGGTTTCAAAGATTGCCACTGCTAGGCAGATTCATGCTGATGCAGCATTTATACCATTGTCATGTGCATCTGAAGATGCAGGAAATGTGCAGCTCAGGATAGATCTGTGAATCTATGCAAACGAGAGAGAGTACAGCTCTATTTTTTTTTTAGCTTGTGAAAAGTTTAATATGTGTTAATAAATATAAAAGCTTTTGTATGCTCAACTACAAAATTCCATAATTTATAGTAGTTTTTCTAATATATATTTTATTATCGCATATGTACAACAGGCTGGCTTTCAAGAATAGCCTTAAAAAGCATAAGCAACAGAGTAGTTCATCTGTGACTTTTATAATGGACCATAAATGTTTCAGAAGAATGGTCTGGCGAGGGACTTCTTGACTCATGTTTTGTTCTGCAGGCTCTGAAAACAAAGAATGTGCATATATTTAACAATAAACTATACAGCTTTTGGTTTGAACTTTGCCTTAATTGAAATCAGTGGCAAAATTCCCCTCTTTTTATGATGAACACTGTGGTATAAAATAATTCCCTTCACCGTTATTAATGTACTGTTCTTTCTTCCATCCCCTGTATTCTTTAAACCTGAGTTTTATTTATATGCTGATATTCCTGTAACTGCAAACCTAAAGAGAAAGCCTCTGTTCCCATATATCCTTGACTTGCCTTTTGCATTTTTCTGCATGATTCCTCTTTGATCTGCCTCTGAATTTAATAATGAAATTTGACTCAATATCCCTCCCACTATATATAGCTCCTGCTACATCATGTTCTGTTACCTATCATCTGACAGTATAATTCTTGAAATCTGGCCATTTAATTTGGTCCAAGAAAATGTACCGTTTAAGAAAAGGCCATGTTCATTTGACTAAGTGAATGCACATTTCTGTTTTCCTACCAAGCATTGGTGTATGGGCAGTTTCTCATACTGTGTGGGGGGGAATGTTTACAGAATCCTATCAGCAAAAATGGCATTTGGCAAGAATATTAACTACAATAGCAGCATTCACGGTTCAGTTTCTAAATATGTTATAATGCCGAATATTCTCATTTCCTTTCTGCATTACCTCTGCCTGCTACAGGGCTAGCAAAGTAGCCTCGCAAAATTTTTGAATTCAGATTTCACCTTCCCCTGCCATGGGACAGGAAATGAAACCTCCTGAAGCCTGGGATCTCTGCATGAATGGAGGGCATTGTAGATACGCATCGTATTTCACTCCTCCCTGCTGACACCCGCAATGTCAGTTCTTTCCACCACCGGGGCATGCTGGACTGTTTTTAAAGACAATCGCAGTGCCAGCTTCTTAACTAAGTCAAAACATTTTATTTTCTGCTTTTCCAATTTCCTAGAACCAATGATTAATATCCCTATCAAATTACCTGATCTTTAGGAGAGTCAACAGGACTATTCCTAGGATGAGAACTATGCAGGAGGAATAGGCAATAATGTAGACTGTTTCACCTATAAGTAAAAAACAGAAAACGGGCATGAAACATTTACTTCTTCAGTAATAAGAATCAGATCTGAGATCTGAATTGGAATGCATGCATATGTAAGCTAAATTGGCTATCAGTTCTGACATAAGTAATTAAAAGGAGGAAAAAGACCTAGATGGTATGCCAATGGTAGGATAGCTCTTCCTTCACCAGTTGGTGCAAAATGATTTTCAGACTCCTTTTCATAAATACCAGTTCCAATAGCACTTCATATGTGTAGCACTAGCTTTTTTCTACTCCAGGGGAACGGCTTGTTACTCTGATTTGTGTTTTGGAGTATTCTCCCCATTGATTTTAAGGTGTTAATTTTATTCTGCGTATCAGAGGAGACCCGGCTCTTACTTACCTGCTAGACCTCTTTTCCTTTTTCACATACTACCATAATTGCAGTGTGAAGCAATACTTGATCTAGAATCAAATTAATGTAAAATGGGATCTAATACTCTGTTTCTGGGCCCCGTGCCCATGGAGTTTCCTCTTAGGCTTCTCACCAAAAAGTCACTTAGGCGGCTTATGTGCTAAAAATTCCAAATGTTGAAAAACTGGGAGTTGTTTCAACTTTTGTTTTCCAAATGAGGAGAAACTTATTTTTCCTGGAGGAATGAATCCATCAGTTTTGATCAAATATTCTGAAGGAAAAGTTTCAGTTGAGAATGTAATGTAAGCCCTGAACCTTGGATGGAGAGGTGTGGAGGTGAGATGACTTGACAAAAGGACTCAAATCTAGAGCCGCAAGCATAAAACATGAGAACTTTCTGTTACTTTCCCATTGCACTGATTCTGTCGTGTTTATACAATTAAATAATTTTTGTTTATATAGGAACTCAAATGTAGAGGGCCTTAGCTGTTCCCAAGCTGCTCCACCTTACATAGTCAGTGAAACATTCACCAAGGAAGAGATGGAGTCCTGGCCCCATCACTGGGCCACTTGTCTGGGCTGTGAGAAGGCCAAATTCTGGTCTCCGAATCAGTTATCAGTTATTATATGTTCTGTGTGTTTGTATGTTTGTGCATATGCGCACACAGACCCTAAACGAGACATTTCTGTATACACTACATATACACAACGGGTGTAGTGTGTAGTGTAATACAAACACAGGCAGTATGGATGCTGGAGCAGCTCCAGTAAGAGAGAGTGAACATATATTCTACAGTGAGGGAAGCAATGGGCAAGAGCTGAGCAGGGGGTTGGACCTGCCTGGTTTTTATTGCAGGATGACGCTCAATTTTTCTCAAAAGTTATCCAAAAGTCAAGTTTTCCAATAAAAGAAAAATGAAAGCAATGATTGAACCATCACAAGTTGTGGAGAATGAACATACCACTTAATGCAGCAAGCTACTGAAAGATATTTAATGTGGTGAATTTTTGAAGGAAGAAGGGCGAGGTCTATCTTAGTCTCAGTGCAGGACTGCTAATATCATACATTAAAAAATAGATCAGTAGTTGGCCCTCCTCTCCCTGTTACAACATTTCTTTAAGATGATGAGGTTTAGGAAAAGAATAATTTTTAGGCTTTTTTTTGCAGTTTCTGAATCTTAATTGTACATTCAGTCATTTTTTAAAACCTCCTACAACTGCAGGACCAGTTGTAAGGGCAAAAGTTTCCTCCTTTTTTGAAGTGGAAAGTGAGGTTCACACATATTTAAGGCAAACAGAAGTTTTTAAAGTACATCACTTACCACAAGACTAGGAAAATTATTAGGAGCAACACTCATGGATGGTTAAAAATGGGCTAATAAAATTTCACGAGAACATTGTAATATTTTTCTTTAAAAAGTTGGAAAAAGTGTTTCATTTTGATAAAAAAACACTCTGAAATGATCAAATGAAATCAAAATGTTCTATTTTCTTGTCAAAATCTTATAAAATGCTATGGTTTTGGTTAAGTAATTGCTGGTAAAAGATGTTGTTTATAACATTTTCAGTTCTATGGGGAACACAAGAAAGATATTAAAGGTAAGATCATGCTAGAAGCCATGTATTTTCTCCTACCTTCTGAGAAGTGAGGGAATTTGTAAGGGCACAATTTTGTGGCTGAAAAGCTAATTCTTCATTTTAGAAATTCTTTGTGGTTTAACTGCTTGAATGTGCTTATTCATCTTCCCTTAAAAATGTTGTTGGGATGTGTGTTTCTTGATAGGCAAAGGATATTTTATAGAAATTTTCACTATTAATCTATATTCAATCAGTTCTTGAAATGTGAAATAGTGCTAGGGAAGTTAAGAAATATAGATATGAGATTTTGGCTCTGCTCATCCCAAATCTTGTCTATGAAAACTACCAGAATCCACATTTCAATTCCTGTATGACATAACAGGCTGTATTATCCCATTTTGATCTCTGTATACATGGTATTGATCATCTGAACATGATCTAACTAACAACGAGTTAAGACTTAAAAAACAGTGCCCTAAACAAAGAATAAAAACACTGACTGAAATCAGGCACGTTTGTGGTTATGGATCAGCAAACAACCTTAGCTCTCATGCTGTGTGCCCATTCACAGTTCACAGGAATCATAGAATCATTTAGGTTGGAAAAGACCTTTAAGATCATCGAGCCCATCTGTCCAACCTGCTGTGGAGAGCAGATAGATCCATCACAAGCATTAAAAACATGATTAAAAATTAGAGTAACTTCCTATGCTTAGCAGAAATGGTAAAAAATGTAGTGTACATAAGGTGCCTATGTCATTACTCTTCCAAGAAACAGCTGTCCCTATTTCAGTACTTCTCTTCAACTGACTGAGGTGCAGAAGAGCAAACCTGGTTTGGACTCTCTGACTAGATGGAGAAAAGGAGACAAATATCTGCACGTACCATGGAGAAAGAAAGGCACATGCAGTGTCTAAAGACTTATAATAGGAGGTGGCTAAAATACGAGGTGTTTCCAGCTCGGTCCTGCAGAGAGTGAATCGACACAAGTGGAGAGCAGTCATTTCCATTGCAAGGGGAAGGGCTGCAAGGTGCTGGGAGGGCTGCTCTGTCCCGTGGAGGTAGCCTGTAGTCATAAGAAGCTCGTGGACCTTCTCACCTCGGGGCAGGTCTATAGCAGGGCCATCGCGGATGCGTGATGCATGTCTTGCCCTTCCTAGGATGGGCTGCAAACCTCAGGGACACAACAACTGGGGCTGTAGGTACTACTGAAGCACTAGCTGGAGCTAGTAGACACATGGACATTTCCAGTGATGAAGTTTGATAGAGGATAGCTGTGGGCTTAGCAGCTGGAACAATTAGTGGGATTACACTCTTGTGTAAGTCTACCTGCTTATGTATACATAGTGAAATGTCTGTGAATATTCATCGGACAGATTAATTCCGGCTGGTGCTCAGAGGTTTCTTGGCTACCCGCAGCTTGTCACAGGCTTTCTTCTACATTTATAAAACAATCAGATTTCATACCTTACAAATTAAAGTTGCTGGAGCTGAACTAATCTCAGTTCCCACAGCAGCTGGTATAATTACAGATAAACCCTGCCAATTACTTGTTTATCTAGATTCTCAGCACGGCAAAACTCCTCAGTAGGAAATATATGATAACTCTAAAATTTAAGATGAAATGAGATTAATTTCAACAGTTTTGGGTCAAGCCCAATTTTATTGTATCTCACAAGAACAGGGTAAGAGTTCTGTATTTCTAGCTTTTTCTTCCAGACAAAAAATACTTTAGCTCCAAAGCTCTATGCTGATGAAAGTAAATACTTATCTTCACACATGAATCATTTTTCAAATTAAAGTGTGGGAAGCAGTCTTTTAAATTATGTGGATCTGTAAAATCATGAAGATAATTTGCATAGGATAAAGCCAAAACCAGGCTGAAAGTGCATAACTAGGTAGGCAATAACAACATTTTTGAACTTTTGAGAATTTTTGTTTGATTTATCACTTTTTGATGTTGTTTCCAAAATGACATAAAATTCTGGTCCCATCTAAGCTTTCGGCAAGTCTCATTAACTTTTATATGGTTAAGGCTCTGCCCACATCACATCTTGTTAACAGGCTTGTATCAGCCCACAGACGACGGGGTTGGCCTGTACCCCCCTGGGTATGTGAATGAGTGTAAATCCAGTCAAGATTTTTACACAATCCTGTTACCCTATGGTTACACCAAAAGCTGGAATAATACTCTTCCAGCTGAAGAGGGTTATATTTATTTGCAAATATATATGAATATATATATGTTTATATTTTTTATTTATTATGAAAGACTCCTTTTATTAAAACCAATCTTATCCAATGTCATGATTTGCAATGCCACTGAATAGAATGGAGAAATCTTGCTGTTTTTTGAACAGTAAGTGCTTTTTTGAATTATAAAATTAAGAAAAAGTTGAGGGAATACTTCAGAAGTTTCTTCTGAGCATGTTCATCTGTAGATGGTCATCAGTTTGAACTGACGAAAGACATCCTTGTATCTTTCAATGACAAGCTAGCTAAAGGATTCTTCTGAGATTTTGATGTAGGGACGAAACATCGGCAAATTGTATCTCCTGCTTTCCAAGCAGAAAATAACCAAAAAGCAAATATCTTCAAATATCTTCACACACACAAAAGGCCATATTTGACAACTTAACCGTTTTGCCTCTGCACCCTGGGATTCTTCTTGGGATTTGATTTCAGTAAAGATAAATATTTTGTAAAGATGATAACTCCCTTTGCAGCCTGAGTAATGCACATTTACTAGCATATGAATCTAGGATACTGGGTTAGATGTTTGGCAGTGGGATTTATGAAACAATTTGCAATATGGTTTTTATCATCAGGTAGATATCCTGAATCAGATTCTTCTCCTTGACCTGGCTTCCTATGAGACGTTTATAGCTTAGAGAGTTCCCATCTAGTGTACATGACAGCTCCAATAGAAGGAATATTTTATTGTATGGTTTAGGCTGGTCAGCATTCTTTTTATTTTTCTAAGGCAATCCAAAATTCTGTTAAGAGTTCAAGGACAGGTTTTTGGAAAGTATTCAGACTTCAATGGGAATAGAATTAACTGGGTGCAGGCTGCTTTTTGCAAACATTTATCTGAATCTCTGAGGGAAATGTGTACTACATTTTACCCACTGAAAGGGTCTGCAGTTAGAACTAGTCACAGAGGAGAAATACCTCACATTTTACATTTTCTCACTTAAGGCAGGATTTCTTGCATTATAACTTGCATTATTTAACCACTAGAGTCTCGTTCCAGCTACAGATTCAGGCTCCCTCTGTAGCTGGCAAAGGGAAGCCAACACTCCCAGCACAAACAGTCTGAAAAGCTGGGATTAATCTTCCTCTGAGGGTCCCTGACTTTCTTCGCTGGCTACAAAGAGCACTTGGATGACATGCATGATTCTTAAGTAATTTTAATGCTAAAATTACAACTGAATGCTTAATTATTCACATACAGGTCTCAGGAATCTCATTCCCATGAGTCTATTTTTATACTTCCCAGGTTGCCCACTTCAGCAACAGTTGAAGGATGGACATGATAGAAGTCCCTTCATTTTGTACTGCATACAGAGCTTGAATTATTTTTTCACTGTTAAAGGTGTTCAGTATGAACATTTCAGGGAACTAATTCGTAGTGATGTCTGGAGTATTGTAATCTGCCCCACGCAAGGTAGAACAGGTCATTCTTGTTAGAGTCGGTATTTGTGCATTAAGCTCTTTAGTGTTCTCACTCTGTAATTGGGTCCTTCAAAAGGAAATATAAAATTAATAGTATTTCAACCATGAGAAAATTTGTGTATTAATTCAATATCCTTTAACTTTATGTCACTTAATTGCTTACTGTAAATGCATGGAAATAAAACCAGATGCAGCTCTTAGCCCATGGGATACCGCGATCTGCAATTGCGTGCCCTTCTGTTGCATGAGAAGGTAAAGTCTGATGGAGTGTAACACAAGCCCCTTCTCAGACCACTTACTGTGGCTTCCTAATTGCGTTGTTGTAACTACTATGGCACAAAAAGTCAAGAGATAGGAGAGGAGTAGGTGTGACATCAAAGCTAATAATTTATATTACACATTATGACTACTACTGTCTAATGACTGTACAGACAGTCAGGCTCTGGCGGGCTTAATAGCTTAATTTTCCCCAATTATAATATAGTGATTGTGAGACATCTGTTTCAAAACCACTTATCAGAAAAATTGGTTCAGTCTCATTATCTTTATTTTGTGGTTATATAAACTAAGCCAAACAGGTAGAGAGATTTTTCCACATTATGTTGAATGGAGGAGCAACAGGTAGAGCTCGCTTGCCTGAACCTACCCCAACCTTTAGTCTTCCCTATCATACACGAGGGAAATTTCAAGAGTACTTCTACTAAAATCAGGGAGTGGTTTGCCCAAACTCACCATGAATTGAAGAAGAATGGAGCTGTGCTCTGGAAAGCTTTTCTCCTGGCATTTCTGTATTTACCCAGTGAAAATCTTTCTTCTTAATGGAAATTTGACCTGAATATTGAAAAGAAAATATCCATTCAAAATACTACTTTAAAATAATAATTTAAGTGAATATTGCTGTTTGGTGTTTTGATAGGAGTTACAGAATTTGTAAAGGCAGCTATTTAAAAATATTGCGTACTGATACTCGATGAACAAAGTGAATGAGGGAATGAGACTTCTTCCTTTGACATCTCAGTTAAACCTCCCCTGTAGTTTGTCTTACGAGGGACAAGCGTGCTTTAAAAATATTCTCTGCCTCAAAACAGCTTAAATTCTCTTTTCACATAAACCATTTTAGAAATAGGCCCCCAGAAGAATTGGGCCCACCAAACCAATATAGAAGTGATGAGAAATAGGTAGAAGTTTGAAGTCATTGCCAAAATGCAGAGCTTATTCTCCAAATGAATTGCTAGACCTCAATCACTCTTTCACAAAGGCCTGTCCTCTTAGTGGACATAATTTTGTGCATGTATCTGAAAATATATCTCTTCTGTTGAAATGAAAAATAAAAGGTTTACCTAAGTGGAATAGTTTACAGAGCAAGGGGTTAAACCATACAACACTATGCATGGTCACTCACATGAACTGTAAGCTGAGAAATTTGTATTCCCTAGAGAAATTAAAACAATATGACAAAGGCTCATGTTTGCAGCCTGGAACGTTGTCTAAATAGCAATGGACTAAATCTCCTTGTAATGTATTTTTTCTGTGAGATACAAAAGTACAACCCAGAGTTAAAATATTTTTGAAACTTAACTTTTTACTTTCTGTCACTGGTTTTTTTGCTTATTCCTGTTGTGACACTGATCCTACATTGGCACTGTTCCACGCTGTGCTTCTGTCTCATATAGCAGCCAGTTACTCACAGTTCTTGCCTTTTACTGAGTCTGCAGCAAGCTTTGATCCTGTAAGCACAGCCCCAAGAGCAAACACTTGTAGCCAGGCAGTGCCATACAAGAGTAGGAAGATGTGATGGTGTAAACACGGCTTGCAGGCCTGTTCACACCAGTTCTAGAGGCAAAGATCCCTTTTGCTAGCCCTGGGTATTTGCCTATTCAGAAAGACTTCAATGTTAAAAATCATCACCGCTCTAAGTGTGAAAGTTACCCAGAGTTCACACCTGGGCCAGATGAATGAGTTAGCAGAAGGGGCTGGATGAGGTCTGCAACAGAGCACTCACTCCACGTCTCTGAACTGCCATGCAGATAATGGCATTTAACACTGTGCCTCACAATCAAATCCATAATCATCTCTCTCTTCAGTTTAGCTGCATTAGAACTAGGCATCGCAGAAAAAACAAAAGCAAGATTCACTAGACTTTGCAAATGTTCTGGAGAGTAGGTGCCAATCCTTTACTCAGCCAATGGCCCTAGATCCCCAAACTGTTTTTGTTTAGCTAGCAGGAATTCGTTGCACCACAGGAGCAAGCAAGCTTCTGTTCTTTAATCCCAATTAAGTTAGGGAAGTTTCCATTGCAAAAAAAAAAAAAACATTTTATCCTAAGACTGCTTCAGGGAATGGCAAAAGCTCATAAGCAATTATTTGATTATTATGACATGAGGGTCATCTTTTTGCTTTGTAGGTAAAGAATAACTGACACAATGATGTGATCACTCATTTGGACCATTAAATGCTGCCATAAAGTAAGCAAACAAATAAATAACATTTATCGGTAAAATCACTGCCAGGAGTCTCAAATCTAAGTGTGTTATGGTATCACTTCCAGGAGAGTTGTTATATTTTTCTCAGAGTCTGAATTTTAGTAATGATTAACTGAGCTTAAGGGCAGTGTTTCTGCAACTTGATTTTAATTTTTGAGTAGACTTTGAGTGACAAGAAAAAAATTACACCCTTATCAGTGTTTGGCCGCTAAAACTAAAAAATTAGCTAATTCATTCAATGAAATGCATGCATGCAATAAATACGTGTTTTTAAAAGACAGTCTGTCAGATGGAACTATGAAATAGTCATTGCTTTTCATTGAAATCTTTAGATATAGTTACCTCTCCCAAGCTAGGTTGAGAATATATATAATTACATATAGGAGGTGACTGGCATAGAGTATGATGCACTAGCAAGTAGTGTATCCTAAGAGGATTTATATAGCAAAATAGCCGGTGTGATAGATCAGAGATTTGAGAAGAGGGTACTTTGGTCTTTAATCTGGTCCATGGACTGGATGCCTGGATGTAGCTGGAGCGTTGCAGATGCGGCAGGTGAACCTTCAGGTTCAGTTTTAGGCTGCAGGAGTCCAGGAACCACCCTGCGATGTGACCCACAGCACAATAAGTGGGGACAAACAGGGGATTTGCTTCAAAGGCACGCTACTAATTCAGACTAAAACATTAATATTTGCTCCGATATTACCATTCATTGCACTAACAATTCTCTCTTAAACAAAAACTTGGCAAGGACTTTTTTATTTAACAAAAATAAGTAGCTGATTTAGCACATGAAAGGCTTTCCTGGTTCTGAGAAAATACATACATTTCATCTGAGTTAACCCCAGTGTTTTTACTGAAGGCCAAATCCCGAAGCCTCCATTCACAGCAGCTTTTTCTTTGAGAGGTCCTATTTAAATCATTGAAGTTATTTTCTGTAGAATGAAGTCTGTTGCTAAATGTGTGTAAGCTATACTATTTAGATTCCAAGAAGAAAAGAAAGAAAAAACAACATAATATGTCATATTATTTGAAGAAACGGTGTACCGAAGTACAACATTAAGCCAGTGACAGGAAGGCTTTGGACTTTTCTAATCTGCGTAATAGTATAGACCCCAGAAATTATTCTTTTATTGTCATTCCAGCAAATTCATGTAATGAGACATGTAGTCAATTTTATTGATTTACTACTAATATAAAATATTTCCCAAAACCAGAGGAAAAAACTGTACGTGCAATTTGTATTTTGATTTGGATTAAAAAAACCGCAGACATAAATCCTGTTGAAATCAGTGGTAGCAAAGATATAGTAAAGATTTGGTGTAAGTCAGCATTTTAATACACTTTAAAATGAAGTTTTATGTGTTACTCACGTAACTCACTGAAGCAGGATTTGCTGTGAAGCATGTGATGGAAGAGCTTGCACAAAGACTGCTCCGCAGGAGGTAAATTCTGGCAGGTGCACTCCACGCGCAGCACCGTGCCCCAGTTGCTAATGTAGGCTGCTTTGCAATCAGCGTTTGCAGAACAGGGCATGTCGCCCTTGATTAAAGTTTCAAGACAAGCTTCATCATCATAGCATTTTTTTGTCACATGTCTCCAACACTTTGACCGAAAAGTTGCGTATTTTTTCCTGGTGGAAAAAAAAAGAAGTATACAATGACAGTTTAAAAATTCTGATTTCGCAAAAAGACATTTAAGGATCGTCATGAAAAGAGAGTGTATTCCCAAGGTACCACTTAAGCCTTAAAAATCACAATATTCCGTGATAGCTGGCCTAAATCCTGCTCTGATCTGCACCTAATTGGTTTGAGTGAAATCTGCAAAATTGTAATTTGAGGAAAAACTTGGTTTTACTAGAAAAGTTTTTGAGAAAAAGCAACTGCACTTCTACTCAGCACCTGTGGAGATTTTCCCAGGGTCCAGCAAAAATCAGTGCGAATACCAACAGCCTCAGATCCTCAGAGAAGAAATGTGGATAGAGGAATTAGACCAGTCATCACAATGAAACCAAAACAGGTGCCATACTAGTGGATCAGTTTGTTGGGCAGTGTGAAGGAAGAATGAATATTCAACTTATTTTACAGAAAATAATCTACATCCAATGCCAACCCCTCCTCCCCCCAAATGCTAATAAAATACAAAATGTCCAAGCCTCAGGAAAAATTAGAAGTAATTCAATTGACCTTAAAGATTAATTGATACCGGAGATAAGTTATGAGAAGAGTTAACTTGTTTCCCAGCTTAATAATCTCAAATGATTTCAGTTTATTTGCTCCTAGGATAGAATAAAATTGGCCTTTAATGCACTATGTATGACAATAGAAAACATCTATTAAAAGTTAACTAAGAAATCTGTAGGTATTAATTAGAAACCAATTTATCATTTACATTAAATGTTAGGGGACGATAAAGGTAAACTGTTGTTGAATTAATATATTAAAACATTATTTCCTTAATCATAAAATTAGGCTATTAATTTAGTGTTGATATTGTGTAGCTGTAACAAGCAAGTCACATGGAAAAACATGGACTGTTACAATACCAGCTAGGACATTATTGTAAATATTTTCATTACACAAGCAAAGGTTTCAAAGCAGATGCCACCTCTGTGCTAATGGAATTATTTTTATTCACCTCCTGATTTATAGATATGGCTAGCCATAATTCACATACTAATTTTGCTAATTATATCCACTTATTGTCCGTGCCAGGAAACATTAATGTTCCCAAAATAATGGGTAATTCAGCGAGTCTCCATTATGATATTA
Organism: Fulmarus glacialis; assembly: GCF_000690835.1. Classification (NCBI taxonomy): domain Eukaryota; kingdom Metazoa; phylum Chordata; class Aves; order Procellariiformes; family Procellariidae; genus Fulmarus; species Fulmarus glacialis. The sequence continues at coordinate 8,395 of NW_009197325.1, read as the reverse complement.
CATGTGTATACATGCACATGCACAGACATACATTTGTAGCCCAATTCTTCTTGACATAAAAAGGGGCAATTCCCACTGACGTCAATGTGAATAGCCTGCACAGAACTGAAAGCATCTCTTGGCCTCCTGGTTTGTTGACTGAAGGTTAATTTGAGCACAGCTTTTAGGTAAAATTCAGGTCTAATCCACAAGAGAACTGGTGACTACGCTGAAAACCAAAGTAAGCCAATTGACCATCCACAAATGGTGGCAATTAAGTAGAACTACGAATATGGGCTAATCCCGTTGTGTGTTTTCTAAAATAAAACCAAATCTGAAAACTGTGTTAATCTTCATGAGTTTGGTGGTCTGTGCATGTTTCAGGACAGCTGTTTTCAAGTATCAGTCTGCTTGATGTGAAAAGAATAAGATGTCAGTTTTCTGAACGGGTCAAGTTGGTTGTATGGCCATTGGGTACAAAGGGTCAGACTCTGCGGTGGAAGAGGTAATTACTTTAACCAAACAGACTTTGTCCGGTCTGCTGCACAATTTCTGCAAACTGCTAGAGGGCAAAGGTGCAGACTGGCAGGTGTTAGCTGAAGAAAGTGGTAATGAAAATATGCAACAGCAGAGTTTGTCCAACAGAAATGGTGTTAAGCATCATGAAATAGGCAGAGATTCCAGACTTTTCTGAAAGTGAGCCTTTTCGTTTTACTTGTGGAATTACTTGTGGAATTACCACAGTTGATGCAGACATCTGTGAAGATGTCAAACAAAAGTGGTGATATACAGTAGATATGGTGCAGAAAATAATTTTGTTATAGATGAGATATATGGCATATACATAAAAATTGTTGATCGAATTATTATTCAAAAGCACATTACTGGGCAAAATCTTTCTTCTACTTACCTGCACAATTCATTCTCTTCACACATGTGAATTACATTCAGACATGACGGGGGTGGAACTGCAGAAACTGCACAGGGCTTGCCATGAAGAAGTTCTTTGGCTCTGTGACAGGATTCATCAGGCTGGATACAATCACAAAATGTCATCATCTGGGCAACTTCAGAAGGCATGTTTTGATAGAAGAACCTTATGGCTGCTTGACATTCTTCCATGTTGCACTTCTTATTTACTGAGCAAACCTTAAGGTACAGGGACAACTGTTTGTTACATACTTCATCTTCAACACACTCCTTGTTCACATCCAAACAGGTTCTGTTTGCTGCGTATGCTAAAAAGAATAACAGTTTTTAAAATGAAATCACAAGCAAACCTTTCTCAAGTGATGATTGGTAGTCATCCTGCCTGCAACATTCCCATTAAAAGCAAGTTTGACTCCCAAAAACTCTGATCCAGCTCTTCCAGCACTGCCTCTAAACCCATTGTGTGATCTTCATACTTTTCCCTTCCATTGCTTGGCCCTCATAAGCAACCCTCCTGCAAGTTTCTGCCCCTGCCAGATAAGTGAGGGAGAAGAAAGTGAAAACTGGCAAGACGAAAGTTTCTTCATAGTATGTGATGGTTTCTGTGAGTGGCTAGTGGATACCTGAAATTGCCGAAATCTCCAGCACGCAGTCTTATGCTAGGCTGTGTAGTAAGTAATGGAGAAGAGACTATAAATGGCAGTTCTGTGCTTTTAAAGCTAGTTTAGGTATTTCCAGCCTGTGCTATAAACCTCCCAAAAAGATCTATGTAATTCTGACCCTAAAATGTTTATGGGATAAGATTTGCCTCTGTAAATTTAACAGGATCAGGATTGTTACCTGATATTTTTGGATTCTTATCTATCCAGTAGCTTAACTGAAAATATGTTGGATCTATTGACTCCCTGCTCTTCAGTAATTTGAATGAAAAGTATTCCTTTTAATCTCAAGATACATTGTACGCTATCTGAAAACAGAGCTAAAACCAGTTATTAGGATTCATAAGTAAATTCAGACTTACCTTGTTTGGAGAGAGCAGATAAACTCCATTGTAATTTTGTTTCCGTACTAATATTGTCTAGAACAAAAAGATACAGATACAGGCATAAGTGATACACCATGTCTTAACTCAGTTTTTAACTTTAAAGTATTGGCTGTGTTGCTGGCATAGTGCCAGTAGTAAAAATAAACAAGAATAAAAAAAATTAGCTTGACCAAATAGGATCCGTCAGCTTGTTAACAAACTCTAAAATCACTGTTACATGTATTCATAAGTTTTGGGGTGAAAGCACAGTTTATCAATGGCTGCTGATAACATTCTCTACATAATTATAGAACCTGTGAGCTCAAGAAGAGTTTTTAGAGCTGCTCAGCACAGTATAAAGTCAGATTTCTTGTGAATAAATAAAGGCCATAGGCCTTAATGTGTTCATCAGCGCACCCAGTTTTCAAGCTCAACTAACTGCTTGTCACGAGCTAAAGTCAAGGCAGGCAGACAATTCTTGCTATTAGAAAATTATTGTTATTGGTCTTATATTGTTTCTAGTTATAGTGTAATACTAAAAGGGACTGATTTGGATCAGGTTGTATCAAATTAACACATTGAAGGACAATAGTATTTGCACCCAGGCTATCATATTGCTGTCAGATTATTCATTTGCATCTAAATAAGCCTCTTAAAACTATCCTGTTTCCAATGTTAAACTGCAAATTATTAAGAAAACCTTCTTCACAGACTTGTGCACACTACTGTTATGTATGAAAGCATTCAGACTAACCTGTGTCGGTGTCCTGATTTTTCTCATCATCGTCATCATCATCATCGTCATCATTTTCACTAGCTGCTGAAGCTTGGCTCTCTTGAGAGTATTGTAGACAAGGGTTGTTAAATATTCCCTTCCATATTTTAACACATCTCATCTGAAACAGCTCTGAGCACTTGCACTCTCCCAGCACGGTTTTCCTCAGTTCTTTCCACGCTGACAAACACTCCTGGTTGACCATCGGGAGCCTGCATTTTGCTGCGTCTGCCTGGCATGCTCGCTGGAAGCTCTTATACACTAGAAAACAGTAAGGGTCCTCTTGACAGCGTTGCTTTGCAATACTGCAGTTGTTCTCTAACTCTTCTGGGTGTCTTTGGTCTTTGGGGTTTCTGCGTTGCCTAAAACTCAGTCCGGTATCTGATCTTGACGAAGTTTCTAAATGTTCTGTACAAATAGGTGCAAACAGAAATGTAAATCAAATGGAAGATGGAACATCATCACTGGTCAGCTCAAAACAAACTCAGGAAAAGGATAATTGTCTTAATGCAATAAAATGAATGAAACACTGCTAGTTTCATTCTGAGCTGTATGTAAATACATAATAATTTCAGAGTCTTGCAGACTAGTGAATCTTCGTCATGCTTACTGTGTCCTGGAAGCTGTATAATACAGTCTACTTTAACAATTCAGCTGCTAAGAGTAATGTGAGAAACTCTCACTAAAATTACTGCATAAAGGCATTCATCTCACATAATTTTAACCACCTACAGATTGGACATATCATGGATTATCATCCTAATTCAATGCATAATTTGTGAAGAGAGAATGGCAATTCCAGAAGATGGCTCATTCATTACCTAAAATAGTCATTTAAGATAGGGAGAATTACTCCTGAAAGTATCTACCAACACCATAAATTATCATCTCTAGGTAAAACCAATACTAGTGTAACTCCATCCAAACTTTTCACTATATTGGTGAGAAATGTAATCTCAATCAGCAAAAAATATAAAATTATTTCATTTTGCTGGAAGCAAAAGCCACTTCTCCAATGACTTCAACATCAGGTTTTAGACACTCTCTTCTTGTTTGGGGCAAGGAGTAACGGATCAGGATGCTATTATTTCCTCTGCAATAAAGCCATATATTCTACTACTATATGTACACTGACTGATGCCAGCAGGGTGTGATGGATCAGAGCTGGGAATCAACCTTGGGGCTTACTTTCCAGACTCTCATTCACTGGCTGATTTTACCGCTCCTACGTCCGCTTTGCTAATCATTACTCCAGGAGACATTGGATCAGAAACTGCAAGCCTTTCATGCACTAAGTAATTTTCAATTATAGAAATAGGTTTTCTGAAGAGAAAAGAGTTCTCAGGATAATAAAAAATATATTTAAAGGAGCTGGGCCCATTGGTTACAATGGAATTTTAAAAAAGGATGCACTTTATATATTAAGTACAGCTTTATGAAGATAGTAACTGTGTTTCCCACTTCCAGTAACCTCTCCTAGATGTAGTGAAGATGCTCCTGTAACACAATGTGACACAGCTGCACAGCTGTGCATCCCCATTCACTCATACTCCCCTTCACAAGGTGGCTGGATGTGGCTCTCTGTACATAACATAGGTCTCGTGGTGCTCAGGCCTCCTTGGGCAACGAATAGCCCTCAACACACAAGGTATTTTCACTCTTGCTTTCCACTGGATTGAGCAAGAGCTTTGAAAACCATTTGAATTTCTCACATGCCTTTTATTGGTTTTGTTTATTTTAAAGGCGATATGGCATTGCATACATATGCATGTTGGTGTGTGAATACCATAGAAAAGACAAAACTAATTTGGGGGGGGAATTATCAGATTTGACAAATATGCAAAGAAATTTGAATCCAGTTAAAATGAGGGTTACAAAATTACATATTTCTTTTTGTTCTTCATAATTAAATCTTTATGTTTAGTTACCTTTATCAATGCTGCACTGTTTCCCAAGCAAAGTTGTGATGCTACAGAGATCATCTGTAGTGCAGACACAGTTTTTAAATTCCGGGTATGCGTCAGCCAGGACCTGGATGATTCTATTACATCCAACAGCATCTTCTGCCTTGCATCTATTACCTAGAACTTACCATTAAAATTATAATGTTGTTAATGTTTATGAACGCTTAAGGGATATGGTTACGTAAAACAATTCAATTGAAGCACAAAAATAATATGTTTTGCCAAGAGAAGATGGTTTGAACTTAGTTTTGTTTGAAAACCTGTCATAATTTACAGATTTTAAATAATATTCAGAGTGATATAATAAAGTTGTGGGTATGATATTGCTTTCTTTAATTTGATCTGACCCATTGCCAGAACATCTGTTTCTGTTCTTGTTTCCAAAGTACGTAAAACCTTAAAATCGTGCAGAGACCAAACTAAAAATGTGCCCAGGAGTCGAGGGGCACATCTTGAACTGAGGCACCGAAACACTCAGCTTGGTCCTGTGTAGAAATGAGGTACAGGGACAGGACTTCGCAGTGCAGGTGAAGGTACTGCCATGTATCCGATCAAGAGAGTAGGAGGGCAGCCGCAGTCCTGTGATAATGATGATGCTAACCCCATGCTGAGGGATGGCATCTCTGGTTCAGATCCCTCACTCAGGTGAGGATGGCATGAGCCTACAAATGCCTGGCAGTTTGGATACGCCCTTGGACTGCTACCCTATACAACAACTTCACTGCCTAAGTTTGGCAATAACGACAAATTTAAAGTAGTCCAAGAATATTCTGATTTTTAATTTTTTTATAATAAAAATAAGAGAAAACCTTAGTTTGCCAATCCACTTTCAAGCCCGTTGCTTGTGTGTGCACTTGAACTCAATGACAAAGACATTCACGCAGGCTGTCAGATCGTATTTTCCTTGTATATGTAGCAAAAATAAAGAGCATGTACTAGTTTGTGGTACGAAGATAAATCAATCAACCCTCTACTTTATGGACTAACAGTTTTAAAAGCATTTCATTACTTATTATTGCTTAAGAAAGTTACAAGTTGCTTAAGAAAGTTACATAAGAAGCAGTTTAATACTATTTAAGAAAGTTTTATTTTGTGAAAGCCATGGTCTGCCTTGTCAAAACAGGCACATTTCCTCTCTTTGCTTCATGGATATTAAGCATCTCGCAATACGCAGCATAAGGAGTATGTGGCTCACAAGATCCAGGCTGGTCACGGGACAGCATGAGGATCGGTTTTAATCTGCTGAGCACATATGCTGTTGCCTCTGCCCTGTCAACAGTGATGTCTGGTTTCCTGCCTTGCTGCTTCCCTGGTGACTAGCGTGGAGCAGCAGAGACCCTGCGCTCCAGTGAAACTGCAAAGCTAGCAGCCACGTGTCACCGCCGCCACGGACAAGCTTTAATGTGATTAGAGTTTTAATGTCATTTATACGTTGTTGACACAAATAGCAGTGGAAGGCAGTCTAGGCGAAGGCCTGCGAGAGGAAACAGTGCATTTTGCCTGTGCCTGAAGGAATGAGTGTCAGCTATTCCAGAGTGCACATCCCCGTCCTGCCACCCCAAAATCCTTTTTCGAACAGTGTCTGCATTGCCCTTTCTCCAGTTGCTGTTGCTGACTAAGGAAGGTTTGGAGATGTATTAAAATGTGCACTGCTACAGGGAGATGTCGCAGTCCCGCAAGAGCTACAGTTCCCAGCCTCTGCTCCCACTTCACCTCTTGTATCAGCAAAGGAGGAGGTGATGGTGCCCGGGCTTGCCTGTATCTCTCCAACCCCATCTCCAGCTTGCCTTCTGCATTTTTAGACATAGAGCATGACCCTGACCCTTAGCCCTTACGTTTCTTTCTTTTTCTGTAGCCAAGGAGCTCAGGAGATCTACTGAAGCTCATAGGCATAGGATGCTCCCTGACCATAAAGATAGGGTGGAAAGTATGTGGTGACATGGGAACTATGGAGGCCCACAGAGGTGGGTGGGTGGATCTTCTAACTCTATACTTTATCAAGTGAGTAAGGGATAATAAAAGAATTTCAGGAGACAATTTCAGGAGGACAAATTCCAGGGGTAGAAAAAAAGCACAAAGATCAGGAGGGGCTTGTGTAAAAATTAGCTAATTTACAAAATTTATGACTACCTTGTTCAAGGTCCTGAGGACACTTCAAGGGTGGAGGTGAGTAGAGATAGGAGAATAAGGACCACAAATCCCAGTATATTTTATGCAGCACCCCAGCCTCACTTAGCTCATCTGTCTTCATGACATGAACAAGTTGTGGTCAGGAGTCAGGTACAGGGGCTGTGTTCAGAGTGGCCCTGTGCACGGTGAACACACTGCGCTGAATCACAGCAGCTGACAGCCAGGGAGTGAGAGGCAGGTTGTGGGGCTATGAATATGTAAAGGGCATAGGCAGAATAGGAAACACATCAGATTTATGGGGTTCCCTTGCCTGGCCTCTTGAAAGCTCTGTAGAAATAACCTATTATCAGTATTGGTCTGTTTGTACACTGTGTTGATTCAGCTGTGATGAACAGCAGAAAACATTTTATTGCTGGTTTTCAATTATTGTTGTTTTACCATTGATTAGTTCTAGGTAATATATTTTTATCTTATACATATGCTTCCAATGCATTTACAAAAAATGCTCTCTGACCTAATGTTTGGCAGCCGTTATTCATAATTCGATTTATTTATATGTACATGATTTATGTGCATGGGACCAGATGGAAGCATGACAGAGTAGAATCTGACACTTCCAGGGTGATAATCTCTATTCTTGCACAGTCAGCTCTTCAGTCAATCTCAGTGGGAATTGCATCTGAAGACTGCAGAAGAAAGTACTGGGTTTTCCCCTCTAGCACTGGTGAGACCACATCTGGAGTGCTGTGTCCAGTGCTGGGCTCCTGAGGACAAAAGGGACATGGGCACACTGGAGTGGGTCCTTCAAAGTGCCCCAAATGTGATTAATGGACTGGAGCATCTGTCCTATGAGGAGAGGCTGAGAGAGCTGGGATTGCTCAGCCTGGAGGAGAGAAGGCTCGGGGGGCGTACCAATACATCTATATCTGTGTGTATAAATACCTGATGGGAGAGGGGTGAATAAGGCAGGGAGAGACTTCCTCTGTGGTATCCAGTGATAGGACAACAGGTACAAACTGAAGTAAAGAAATTCCATTTAAAGGTCAGAAAAAACTTTTTTAATATGAGGGTGGTCTAACAGTGGAAGAGGTAGCCCAGGGGGGTTTTGGTGCCTCCATCATTGGAGATATTAAAAATCCAACTGGACACAGTCCTGGAAGACAGCCTGCAGTTGACCCTGCCTGAGCAGGAGGGTTGGACTAGGTCTCCAGACATCCAACCTCAGTGATCCTGTTTCTCTAAGGAAAAGAAACTCTTACTTCCAAATCTAATTAAAAATGTGATTCCTTAATATCTGAGCAACCTGAGATTTTTTTTTCCTTTTGAACCCAGATGTTTCCAGTTCTGAAAAATCAAGAAAACGTATACTCATGGTTAAATCAGAGCTCAGAAATTTCTATTTTTTTTTTATCAGTGAACTAAAAGAAGAAAAAACCAGCAAAATCCAAACCTTAAAATCTTCGTTCTGCAATGATGAAACATTTCTGACATTTTCAAAGTGAAAATTTTTGATTCCATCAGAATTAAATATTTCAGTCTTTTCCATCCTGATCTGGAAGGTGACTCAGACATTTTCACCCCCTCCTTCCCCCC
>NW_009197324.1:1831-9568 GCF_000690835.1 Fulmarus glacialis | reverse complement strand
CCAATTCTCTCCCCCATCCCACCGGAGTGAGGGGAGTGCGCGAGTAGCTGTGTGGTGTTTAGTTGCTGGCTGGGCTTAAACCACGACACATGGTCTCGCTAGCCTCTTCCTTTTCACTGTTTTAACGACTGCATATCTGGTTTACCTCAAGCAAAGCTGCTGTGAAGATTACAGTGGTAATCAACAGCATGGTGCTTTTTTATCACTTCACAGTGGGCTGAATCAGTGAAGACGCTAGTTCTGCTTTGCTAAGTTGGCACCCCAAATTGGCTGTATTTTGTGTGTCCGAGCATGGGTATGAACAAACATAGGCTTGCGATGACTTAGCTGTAAAATACTAATGTATCTCATTTAAATGTATGCATGGGGCAACTTACACAGCAATGGATGAAGGTCAAGTCAAGGGATTGCTTGAGAGAACTTGACCCGTACAAGTCCGTGCGACCTGACAGGCTACATCTGTGGTGCTGAGAATGGGCTGATGTCCTTGCAAGGTCACTGTCATCTTTGAAAGGTCATAGAGATTGGTGGAAGACCCCAACATCTGGAAAAGGGCAAATGCCAAACACAGTTTCAAAAAAGGCTGAAAGTTCAACCTGGGGAAAACAGGTGAACAGTATCACTTTGGACCCTGGGAAAATCGTGGAACATGACCTCCTGGAGCACATTTCTGGGCACCTGAAGGAGAAAGTGACTGGGAAAAGGCCTGGATTTACCAAGGGTAAATCATGCCTGATCCACTTGATTCCCTTCTATGATAAAATGGCTGGATTTGTGGATGAGGGGAGAGTAGCGGATGCCATCTACTTTGACTTTATCAAGCTTTCAACAGTGTCTCCAAAAATATTCTTGTATCCAAGTTAGGATGTTATGATCTGTAGGGGTGGGCAACGTGATGGGTAAACACCTGGTTGGATGATCAAGCTCAGAGAGTAGTTAATGGGGTGTACTTCTCTTGGAGGCTGCTAAAAAGTGGAGTACTGCAGGGGTCTATCCTGCGACCTGTCCTGTTTAACATCTTTATCCATGACCTGGAAGAGGTGACAGAGTGCACTCTCATCAAGCCTGCAGGTGACACCAAGTTTGGAGGACCAGTCCTCATACTTGAGGGCAGGGCTACCACTCAGAAGGACCTACGCAGGCTGGAGGAATGGGATAAGAGAAACCTTATGACACACGGACACATGGAACGCCCTGGGCCGGGGAAGGAAGAACCCCTGGCAACAACGCAGGTTGGGGAATGACTGGGTGGGGAGCAGCTCTGCCGAGAAGGACCTGGGGTCTTGGTAGACAGCAAGGTGCACATGAGTCAGCAGTGTGCCTTGGAAGCAAAGAAGGCCAAAAAGCATCCTGGGTGATATTAACAGGATCATAGGCAGTAGATCGATGATACCCCTCTACCTAGCACTTTAAATTAGGCATCTGGAGAGGGCCACCAACATGGTTGAGGGCTAAAGCACAAGACCCATGAAGAGAGACTGAGGAAACTGGAAACTTGTCCAGCCTGGAGAAGGTCTCTCATAGGAGATCTGATAGCAGTCCCCTGGAACCTGTGAGGAGGTCATCAAGATGGAACCAGGCACTTCACTGGAGTCCATGATGGGAGGATGAAGAGACAACAGGCATCAGTTGGAATGCGAGAGGTTCTGACTAGATAGAAGGAAAAACTTTTTTACTGTGACAACACCCAAACAGTGGGGCAAGTTGCCCAGGGAGCTTGTGCAAACTCCGTCCTTGGAGATTTTCAAGCCCTGACTGGAAAACATCTTGAGCAACCTGGTCTGACCTCAGAGCTGACCCTGCTTTGAGGAGGAGATTAGAGAAGAGACCTCCTGAGGTCCATTCTAACCTGAATTGCCATATGATCCTAATGTATGTCATTTAAGTTTATCTGCAGAGTAGCTTATCTGAAAAAAAAAGGTAGACAAGGTGACTTGAAAGTTTGCTTAACTGATAAAGAATGGCACAAAAAGAGTGTGATCTGTGGCGTGTACATACTTCCCATTAAACAACTCTTTTTTTAGGTCCCTGCTTCAGAAATACGCCAAAGGTTGTAGCAGATACGCTAAGTAAACAGGCTCTATCAAAACCACACTGGAATATGGTGTTGGAATTTAAACCAGCAAGTGATAAGTGCATATTACTCTGAAGAAATCTACTAATCTGACTAAACAAAATTCAGGAAAAAATGACAGTGATTTTTATCAGTATCAGTGATTTTTACTGGGTTTTAAAGATAACTGCTAAAGGAGCTGCATAGGAATTAGTAATGTTCTAGAATAAAAAGCGCAAAATTTACCTAAGTTCAAAAGAAAGCTTGCTAAACAAATCTACAGACTTGCTCCTTTTGCTTGATGTTTTAGATTGATTCAGTTTCCATTTTAACATGGACATTTCCAGGAAGGGCTGGGGCAAGGGAGAAAGAAGGGGAAGAACGAAACCAGAAGAGTCTTCATTTTGGCTCAGGCTGATGTGATCATATTTAATATTCCCAGGAGTGGCAGTCCACAGTCTTGTGGACAAGGTATGCCTCCTGGCCAGCTGAGCCACAGAGAAAGAGCTTGTGACAACCTCCCAAGGCTGTTTGTCACAGCGGGCTGGATGCTTTTCTCCTCTCAGACTGCTTTACTCCACATCCTCTTCTCTCTTAGACTTCTTAGAAAAACTCGTAGACATCTACAATCTCGTAAAATGATTTAAGGTTATACTTGCTCTCTATTACTAATGCTTTGTGGCATTAGGTAATTGCTTAATTGAGCATTTAGGAAAGCATTAATATATTTTTCTCTGCAAATGCATTATTAATATATACATTACAATCTCTGCTGTTAAGACTTTGTACAATTATTAATAGACTTAAAACGATATGAACTGCATGAAAATATTTTCTTCTAGGAAAAAGAAGCTCAGAAGGACGCAAATCCTATCTGGTCTATCATCATTATAAATTACATATTTGTATTGATACTTCTTTACTCCAATAGTCCTAAGCCTGTCTGCACCAGTTTAAATGGGAAGTATGAATATTTCTACCCTGTTTCCCCTTAATTCACAAAGCCAACTTAGACGTTTGAAGAATAACAAACTGCTTTGCATCCACCCATTTTGACCACTGACTTCTCCGCAATACAATGTATTATTTTCCTCTAGAGCAGCACACTACGTATAACACTACTCCTTCCATCTAGGTCGTATTTAGGATTGCACTGACAACCTGCATTCCCCTGGAAGTGAGAAAGGCAGTACACCTACAAGCATTAATTTGTTTTTAATGCTTCTGGGAAGAACACATTAAAGACTTTTAATGAGATTTTTTTTTCAAAATAGTGGGCAGTGCCAAAAATGCATGTGGGCTTAAAAATAATACTAAGGTACACGAAATGGTGAAGGAATTAAGGGAAAGACAAAAAGGAGGTGCAGAAACCCTACACAGTTACTTAATGATATGAAATAGTTTGGGGAGATTATAACAGTTGGATGATCTGGGGTTGGGAGGCAATATTATCAGGCTCACTATGTTAAAATAATCATACTGTGTCGGATTAAAGCTCCATCTAGTCCAGCAGTTTCTGACAGCAGTTGATAGTATGTGCGTAGGAAGAGAGCAAGAACAGGGCAGACACGTTCTGCATTTCCCCAAAATACCTTCCCAGCTCCAGCAACTTGCAAGTCAGGAACTTGCTGAGCTAGATCAAGACTCTTTGATGATTCTTCAGTTGCTTTTTAAGCCCGTGCAAAGTTTTGTATCCACAATATCCTGAAGCAAAGACTTCTTCTAGCTTCACTATAGACTGTATGAAGCATTATCTCCTTTTGTTTGTTCTGAGCCTTCCAAGTTCTACTTTCATTTGATGTACCTCAGTTCTCGTGTCTGATAAGTTAGTGAACAATCCTGATTCCTGTTCCTTATTTGGACCACTGAAGATTTTATATAGACTGTGATATTATCTTCCCTTCACTGCAGACTGAAGAGACCCAATTGAGTTAGCCATGCCCCATCTGGAAGCCCTCCGACTATTTCTGATAATTCTATTCTTTTTTTTTAATCTTTTCCAGTTCTACCATATTATTTCTGAGATGGGGATACTAGAACTGCACAGGGAATTCAAGATGCAGGTGCAACAGGGATTTATAGAATGGCATAATTACTCTTTCTCTTTTGGTCTCTGTTTCTCTCCTAATAAATTTTAACAATAATCCTAACAGTTCTCTATTTCCATTTTGATCACTGCTGAGCCTTGAGTTGATGTTTTCACAGAAAACACTCTCATAATCCCAAGGCCTTTTACCTCAGTGGTAAAAGTCAACTCAAAGTTCCTCAGTATATATGTAAAGTTAGGATTTTTTTCTCATATGTTATCCTTTCATATTTCTCTGATTGTAATTTCACCTGCCATTTTGTCACTGAGTCTATTAGTAACATAAAGTCATTCACAGTTTTTCTCAGTTAGTCCTACCCTGAAGAGCTTAGCATCATCAGCACATTTTGTAAATCACTATTCACCTCCATTTCTATCAGTTATTTGTCCATGTTCCATTAGCAGCCTATTTTTTCTTCCTTTGGGGAGGAATCTTACTGAGTGCTTTTGGAAATCATCATAGACCGCTAATTGAATCTGCCCTGGTCCATGAGCTTGTTGACTTCTTCAAAGAAAGCTGATAGATTTGTGAAACACTAATGTGCTTTACAAAAGCCATAATGACTTCCCCTAATGTGTCATCTTCTCCATGTACCCACTAAGTCTTTTCTGTTCTTTAGCATAGTTTCTACTTGTCTAGTGAGGATGTCAGGCTTCCGGGTCTACAGCTTCCAAAATCTTCTCTGAAATCCTTTCAAAAATCTGATGTCACATGAGCAACTTTCCAGAACCCCCTGATGCTGAGGTAGTTTTAAGTAAGAAGTTAGAGACAGCAGTTAGTACCTGAACTACTTCATCTCTGAGCTGCTTGAAAACTCTTGGTGGAACACCATCTGGTCTCAGCAGTTGGCTACTGCTCATTTTGTTAACATGTTCCTTCATCTTTTATACTTACACTTTAATCTGAGTCACGTTTTCCCAATTACTCCCTGTAAAGAAGCTTCCCAGTATTGGAGTTTACCCAAGCTCAACCATCCCATTCACAAATGCAAAAATCCATTTAGCTTTTTCTTTTATGGCTGTATCTTCTCCAGGTGTTTCTTCTGCATCTTAACCAATCTATTTGCCTTACAGAGCAGTCAAACTCTGGCAGGCTCCCTGACTGGTTCCAGGAAAAACTTGCTATTATTTTTTGTGTCTTTTTGCAAGTTGACCCTGAAACCCCCTTCTGGCTGCTTATTATGATTTTGTATTTAACCCATCAGAGGTTATAGTCCCTTCTTTTCCTCATTTGGATACAACTTCTGCTTGTTGAAGGAAGCCTTCTTCATCTAGTGATATCCCTTACCATGCTTTTTACTCAGTTTTCCTTTCAGGAATTCTCTTTTTCTGGTGCATTTGTTCTGCCCCCAGAACAGCAGCTTTAAACAGGGTCCATGCCCCCGTGAAGACTGAACTCTTTTAGATGCTACTTTTAGGTCCCTTTTAATGAAAAGTGTGTCTTGTTTTATATTGCTCCTCTTTTTTGAAAAGAAAGCAGAATACTACTTATTTTCTTTTTCTTGGTGCTACAAGGGTGTTGAATCCAAGGATGCTACAGTTACTGCTACAGTGTGGTTCTTTGTCAATAATATTATGACACTGATTAGGACCAAACCAAGGATTGCTTTTCCTCTTCTGGCTTCCCAACTAGTGGTCACGGACAGTTTCTAAACAGTTAGATACAGCATCCCCCCCTCCTGTGACATTTACCCAACCTACATTTGAGTTACTGAAGTCACTTATGATTGTGTTTCCTGCCCTGCAGACTCCCTGATCTCCCCGCCTTGTTAGCTAGACTGGTGATGCAGTCCTAGTACTGCATTTTTCCTATTTATTTCTGGGACTTAATCCACTGAGACTCTATCTTATTTACTGACACAGTTAACCGGTAATTGGAAGATCCTCTAAGCTTTCTTTAAAATATAGCATCACTCATCCACTGGCATGCCTTGTCCTGCCTTTGTATTCTACATCTCAACAATATAATACATAACAAATTTGATTGTTCACTTTTCCTATTAGCTTTCAAAACCTGAAGCTATCTTCCCACTGAGATTAATAATGTTGTGGCTCCTGTCTCAGTTTGAAAGAAGATGGGCAAGTCATGGTTTCACATGCTGTTCATGGGAAGGGGGTATATGCATACCACATAATTATTCTGGTAACTGGTCCTCTATTAGCATAGCTGGGGTATATGGATTTCTACAGTGGAGTCCTATCTCCATTACTTTGTCCTTAACTGTTTCTAGAATGTATTTTGATTTCTTTGTGCTGGCACTAAGCATCTTTCATCACCAGTAACAGAAGAAGTTGTCTTCCAGATAGGAGAGTGGGATTGGACATGAAGATGGTAAATATCCATGTAGTGTTGCCTTTGTCCTCCATGCAAATTGCGCAGGTCCTACATATACAGACGACTAATGTCATTATATGTACTGTTCTGGGTATACAATTTATGTCTAACCACAGGAGAAACTTCACTTTTTTAAATTACTGAGAAAAACAGCCTGTATTTTTAGCAACAAACACCCAGCTACAAAAGCACTCTGTTGAGAAAATGCTTCTCTTATGAACTACAGCGGGACTGTCTAAGCATTTCTTCTCTAGTACAACAGCAGTGTCACTATTCTGTAATTCATTCATCAGTCAGAATAAACGTTAAAGCATAACACAGCTTAATAAAACCATTAGAGCTGTACCACAGAAATAATTACAAAGACTGGTAATAAGAGAGAGCCATTTACTTAAATGGAGCATCCTTTTAAAGTGAAGACTTACCTTACCCCGCCCATCAAAGTAGGACAGCTGGAACATGGGAAGCAGCAGAATCCATGATTCAGACTCTTTCCTAGAAGGCAAAATTGATGATTGAACCTGAAAACATTTTTCTTCTATGGACCTAATCATGCTCAGAGCTGAGATCTCTGAGGTCTCTGATTCAGCAATGGCTTGCTCCTATTCACCGATAAAAACTGAAAGGCATCCCAGGGTCCCAGTTCTCCTACAGAAAAGTAAAGTTTATGGAAATGGCTAGACACAAGCTCACAGTTAAAATAATAATACAGCTAAGAAGGCAATTCTAAAAAAACAACTTAGAAAATAACAGATGTGCACAAATCTAAAACCAGACCCAAAACCATAATTTTCTTTTAGCAGCTGGTGCATATGCCAAGGGGATGGTGTTCTCAGGCTTGCTTAAATACAAACATTGAGGATAAACATTGTGAGGCTTTCAGAAGTGTTCTGGTGCCTAACTACCACTGGTTCAGTGAAGAAGTGCCCAGATTCACTTAAAAACCCCTTTCCCTGCCTCAACTGTATGTTTAAGCATCTAAATGTCTCTGAGAATCACTAAGTCCATAACCACAACTCTCAGAGACCATGGGAACTATTCTCGTATAATGCTGCCTCTCTGCCCATTTACCCTTCCAGCGTTGCCCAGCGGTGTGAGCTATGTGCACACCGTCGTGCGTACCTCTCGCGTCCGAACCCTAGACCATTTATCCGCCGCTTCCCCTTGCAGAAGAGCGGGCAGTGTTTCAGAGCCCACATCACGCGGCAGGAGCAGGAGCCGGCGGCAGCACGGTCCACACCTCTGCCAGCTCCCAAATCCAAA
>NW_009197324.1:0-1799 GCF_000690835.1 Fulmarus glacialis | reverse complement strand
CACTGTCATTGTCAAAGCTGCCATAGCGACATACTTTCAGCAGCAAATACAGCAGCTGAAAACTGATTTGAATCTATTTCTAGCACTTTTTCACTCTGGTGGAAGTGAACGTGTTCTGAAATGCTTTCTGCTGTTTCTCTTCCCCCCCCCCACCCATAGATGCCATTTTTTCTCTTACAATGATGTTTTTTTTCAGACTTATTAAGGTTTTATTTCTGATCCACTGAGATCACTCCTGCATTTTTTTTTAAGAAATGAATATAATACATCTTTGTTGCAGCTGCTCTTCTTCAGGGCTGCTTGCAAAGCCTGGTTGTTTCCCCACCGAAGCCCCATGTGATGCGCCCTGTGACACCCTTGTGCACGCCTGGCTGTACAGTCGAGGTCTTTATTTGCATCTTCTGGCTTCACTGAAAGTCCAAACCAATGAATGGTTGCTTGCAATTATGGAGGACTAGAGTTAAGAGCTAATCCTAAATGAATCTTCTGTCCTTGGTTATGCCAATGGCTGAAAAAATGGAGGAGGAGATATTTTGTTTCCGATATTTATGTATTTTCTCTTGAATTGTACAAAAAGTGATCAAGGATCTGCCCTGACGGCAAATGAAACCACCAAACAGCCAACAGAACACAAAGGCGATATATCATCCGATGTAGAGACTAAGAGACATTGTTTAGCAAGAACCGTGAAGAAAAGACCAATATATGGATAAAAAACACACCTGCATTTATATTGTTTAAAATTCACAGGCATCTAAACCATCCTGCTTCAGGACATGAGCTCATCCATCCCTTGCAGTAAGGTAAACATATATACCCATCTGAAAAACATGGTTGTTTTCAGATCTGCTTGTGTAGCAGTTCTTCTCATAGGAAAGCCATGTGGACCTCTACCACATCACCCCCTTTTAATTGTGAATGACACTGCAGGGCCAGTTTTAGCCCACCTCGTCTAAGAGCAAGCGTATCCCTCTGGCTCTCCTGACGTGGCCACCATAGTGTGTTATGCACTATAACACCAGCGCTCATATATTAGCAGGTGCCGATGTCTGGAATTGCTGTTTCTGTTTTGCAGCAATCATCTAGGTTAGGGAGCAATTTTCAGGTACCATAGCAATAAGCCAGATATTAAAAAAAAAAATAAAATTAAAAATTCCTAGCTAGCACAATCTGTAATGACTTAATCTGTTTTCTTGCTTAATCAGCTCTCTCCCGCAGCCGGCGCCCAGGCTTTCTAGCTCTGCTCCAGTGGTTTTTCAGCTCTTTTTTTTTGGTGGTTCAACTTTTAACTTCCACACCCATGGTCAGGCAAGTCTACAAGGTCGTTTCTCGTCTCTTGCAAGTCAAGCAGCCATTTACACGAGTCCACCACTGAATTAGACATTTTTTTACACTTATTGTGGTAGCGTTGGGCAGGTCTTGTCAGAAAAACAAGTTTCCTAAGACAGCTGCGGAGAGGCCTGAAAGCCCTCACGCACCCAAGCTCCTGGGAGAGTAAGGCACAAAAAAAGCAGCTAAAACGCTGTGACTTTGGGACGGATCTCGTTTTTCCACAGCTGAAGGTGCTGCGCAGGCAGCGAGGAAGCGAGGTGGCGAGGCGATGGCCGGCCGGGCTGAGGGGACGGAGGGACGCAGGTGTCCCCGAACGGCCCTTTTGCTCTGTGTGTGTGCGAAACCCCAAACTCGCGATTTCTTGAGGAAAGAAAGGTCTGGAAAATGTTCATTTCGGGAAAATAACACCACAAAAGGCTGGGGAGCGCGGAGGCTGTGGCCCTCCTGCCGACGCCCGCCCTCCCTCA
>NW_009197323.1:15541-24328 GCF_000690835.1 Fulmarus glacialis | reverse complement strand
ATAACCTGCTCCCTCTGATCTCCCGGCAGGGCAGCCCAGCTGCAGGGCAGACCGCAGCCCTCCAAGGGAGGTCACGGGTCGTATCCCCACAAAGTGGTCCCAGGTGCTGGGAGCAGTCCAGGACCCGGCTCTGGGATGCAGAGTGAGCTGAGCCCCCCGCTCCCCACCGCAGCATCCCCCCCGCCGCAGCCACCCACAGGGCCACCACTTCCTTTACCACTGCACAGGGCTGCCAGCAGCTGCGGGACCCCCGTCCCCACAGCGTCCTGCTGTGCGAGCCCACCGTGCCCGATGCCAGCCCACCCACGCAGCACTGCCCTCTCCATCAGCTCTTCACAGCTCTCTGCAGGACTGCGGGGAGCCATGGCAGGGACGTGGGGCGGTGGTGCAGAGCTCCTCTCTTGTGCAGCCTGCGCACAGGAACAAAACCCCAAAGAGCTGGCAGACAGGTACTGGAGGTCCAGGGCAGGGATGCTGTGGCAGTCCCAGGGGCTGCATGAATCCACAGCATCGATCGAGCTGTCGTAACGGTCACCCCAGGGTCTGTCTGAACACTTGGAACACAGGGCTGCCTGTCCATGCAGTGATGGATGGGACACAGGGGCATGGGGCCATTCCTAAATGCCATTAGGAAGGCAGAGTTTAAGGAAAGGTGAAGGGTGCAATAAAGAAAGGGCCTAAAGCAGTGGGTTAACCTCATTAATTGGTTGGTATCATGTATTAAAAGTACATCTGGTTGCTGATGAGGGATCTGTCCATAGGAATATTTGCTGTGATTTACATGCAATCCCAAAAGACATGTTGAGATGAGATGCCGTGTCTTGGTCTCACACTCATCTAGCAGCCTTCTGAGCACTGACAGGAGAAGGGGCTGTCCGTTCCACAGAAACAAAGAGACAGGACTGGGGAGTGCTCCAGTTTTCTTTTTTGAAGCAACCTCCAAGCTAAGGAAAGCTGCTGGGCTACTTAAACCTTGACCAGCTGGACAGGCTCACCCAAACACAGAGCAAACGTCCTGCCTCCAGGATGACGAAGGCCTGGAGAAGCTGGAATTAAACGGATCGCAGAGGATAAAGGATGGAAACTATGGGCAGGAGATGCAGGTCACAGGGTACAAATGAGGCACAGGTGAGGAGAGGAGGTGCAGTGGAGCAGCACATGTGGGACATCACTGTCCCCACCACATGAGCATCGTGCAAACTGCCATCAGCAGCGTGTGCAGGAGCGACCTGAGCCTGCGACCTGCAGCCTGCTCATCACAGCTCTGCCCCGCCAACCCCTGCCCCCCCACTCGCTCAGGAGTTCAGCCTCTCTGCTCCAGGTTTGTCCCCTTGTCAGCAGGGTCCTGGTGTGCTCAATAAAAAGGTTCATTCAAGCAAAATCAAGGACTTAAAAATACTCAGGCTGTGCCTTCCAGAGAGGTGCTTCTCAGAGCAGCCAGCCAGAGACATGCCCCACTCCTTTGCATCCATCCCTTCCTGGAAACTCAACAGAGGAGAAGAGACTGGTGCTCCGCAGGGCTCTGCCGTGGTGCCTTGCTGCCTGAGCCCGCTGCGTGGAGTTGGTGCTCTCCTCCCCAGCCGCACTATCCCAGCCACGAGCAGGGACCCTTTTACTATTCCTTTGAACAGTAATGAATCCTTCACTTGAAGCTGTCTCTTTGCAGGATGCAGGGGACCTGGCTCTGCCTGAACTGCAAAGGACAGAGCAGCCTCCACGTGTCTTGGTCTGGGGGATTTAAGTGCCAGGCCTGTACTCATTTCCTCCACAGTCCCATGTGGATGTTCCTATCACTTACAGAATAACAAGAGGCTTTGGAAGCAATTGGATTTCACAGCATATCTTCTCAGTCCTAGGGAGTGGCCTAATACCAGCACGCTATCCTGCACAGGTCACCATCCTCGGCCGTGCTGGCACCAACTGCGCAATGCAACCTGTGCGCAAAGACCTTGGGACAGGAGCTCGATAGCTGGGAGTAAGGGACAGGGCTTGCTGGTGACGGTGCAGATGCCTCAGCCCCGTAGGAAAGTGCCAGGGAATACTTACAGTCGAATACTGGCATCCTAAAGAAGGAAAAGTGGGCAAACCCCCATCTGTGTAAAACTTTTGCAAGTTACCTCAACCCGAGGGCAGGTGAAAGGCCCCTGGTTACAGTGGGCAGAGGATGGGAAGGCGGCGGGGAGCCAGGGGAGCGTCTCTGGGCCACCTCCACAGGTCCTGCCTCCTCGCCAGGCAGGCAGGGCAGCCCCTCTCGCCCTGGGCAGCAGCTGCAGCCCACAAACGCCTCAGCCCTTATTTTCTGCTGAGGACAAAAGCCATCAACAAAGTCCTAATTAAAAAACAACCATGAAGCAAAAAGCACAGCTAATTGCTTTTTGACTGCAGAACAAAAGCCACTCCTCTGCCTAATTACACTGTGAAAATGAGAAGAATTTAAACAGGAATTATAAGTAATCACACAAGCAAAGAAATGGGAGTGAATGCCTATAGAAACCTGAATGCATGCCTGAGCACAAAGACGCAGGCAACAGCTATAAGAGGGGGATGGCAAGGAAAGTGTTTAAGACTCATTATATTGAGCTAATCGGCTGCTCCTCAAGTGCCTTTCTTCTCAGGCACTCCAAGCACCTTGTGCATCCACAATTGAACTGAAGCTCCACAATACTCCAGAGAAGTCCTACCGGTCAAAATCATGGGCTGTCTCTGGCAGGCGGGGGAAACGCATTGCTAAGCAGCAGAATGAGTCTCTCGCCCACCGAGGCCAGCAACCCTCGAGTGCAGTCCCCACTCAGCGCAAAACGCACTTCTCCCACCTCCTCTTTCTGTCTGAACCACAGCTGGCACGCTCTGCAGGGCGAGAGACCACGCAAGGTCTCCTGAGAGCAGAGCTTCCCCGCGGATGGGTGCCTCAGGCTCTCTGTGGGGTGGGCAAAGGTCAGGTTCTTGTCTGGGTAAAGGGTCCCCAGGGATGGAGAGCCCAGATGAGAACCCGAGCCCTGCAGCTCACCTCGTCCCAAGCCCAGAGCTACACGGTGGCCCACGCGAAGTGAGCTGAGTGGTCTGTCTCCAAGGTAGCTGGTGGGCCTGGAGCACCGCCGGGAAAAAGGGAGAAAAATAATTTTGTTCCTAGCATAATCAGTGGGGGAGAAAGAGAGGTGGGAAAACAGGAGGAGGAAAGTAAAAATCTCAGGGTCCGCATTGGAAGAGCGAGGCCCAGGCTCCTGAGGGCTGCATGGAGATGATGGTGAGGAAAGAAGGAAACAGTCAAATTAATGTTTCCTTACCCAGAGGATAGTTAACCTGCAGAGCTCCCTGTGCCAGGAGGTCCTTGCATCAAGGACGAGGTGTCAGGCCATGGGAAAGGGGCACGACACACGACAGTAAAGGGTGCCTCCTCACCGAGGCGTGGTCCAAGACCTGACCCGACTCCACCGAAGAGAAGACTCACTGTGGTCCCCAGGCCCTGGACTCCACTCGGACAGCACTGCCCGGTGACACAGAGGAGTGACACAGAGCAGTGACACAGAGCAGACGCTTGGGCGAGAGGTAGTGTTTACTGGTGGTCAAAGCCCAGGACCGTGACTCAGCCCTTTTTTTGCACAAGCCGCTCTGGCTCAATCACCTCTTCCACTGCACCCGTGGGTGCGGCTCCCACAGCCCCGGGGGCAGGCAGAGCCCACTCGGGAGCTGGGTGCAGGAAGGGCTCCCGGTGCTGTGTAGCCATGAGCTGTGCTACTGGGAACCTGCCCTTTGGGTTAAATCCCCCGCTCAGGTCTAAGCCAGCCCCAGATGCAGCATCAGCCACAACATTTAAGCCCCATTATTCCCACTTGCAGTAAAGGACAGGAGAACGCTCTCCTTCTGAAATGCCGAGTGCCGCACGTGAATCAACAGTCCATTTCTTTCTCTTACCAGAGGGGCCTGGGGAGGGAGAGACCATCCACATGAGGAAATCAAAGAAAATGGAAATGACATGGCAACAAGCTGATGTCTGAGCGAGCCCCGCGATATCAGCTGGAGGTTGTTCACTCTTCATTCTTCATGAAGAGTGCCGAGGGACTGCCATATCGCTAGCAAATTCAGAGGTGCTGGGAGATGCAAAAGCCAAAAGCCTTTTGTCACCAGGTTTTGTAAGCACAGCTTTGTGTTCCAGTTGACCACGGGGTGGGAGGTCTGGGTTGGCCCATGTTGAAGACGCGACCTGAGGCTGCCAACCCACCAGGGACAGATTCTGCCCAGGAGCCAAGGCACAGCCTTGGCATTCTGCGCCCAGCAGAGGAATGGCTGGAGCTTGTGCCCAGCACCACACGTGTGGCTCTTGGGCATGGCCAGTGGTTATGGGGGACCAGATCCCGCTTCAAGTCAAATCCAGCAGACCTCAGCAGAGCTGGCTGCACTGGGAGGGCCAAACTCATGCAACAAAATGGTACAGGGCTGGGGACTAAACTGTCCTCCTGGGACCATGGTGTTGCTCTTGGTGCCTGGTGTCCTCGTGCAGGACAGTACATACCATACCCATACCCATACCCATGCCTTACCATACCATACCATGACATACCATACCCTACCCATTCCATAGCTCCAGCACTAAAGCCCCACAGAGAGCCCAGACATGTGGCTGCAGTGCTGCCAAAGTGCACTTTGCTCCAGGGCAGGCCTCTTCTCAGCAGTTAATGATCTCACCTTTCATAGACAAATCCCCACCGGTTTCTAAAAGAAAAGTAATTGCTTGAATATATCCCAGTCCCCAGAAATAGCAAGGGGGAAATTGCTAGCCTGCGATTAAAGATTTTTCAGTGGTAAAAGCAGCATCACAAGATCTGGGATGATGGCATTACCCAACCTTGAAGTCCCTGTTTTGCAATGTGCTGGCAAACACAGCCAGCGTGCACTCGAGGTTGCTGTGTCCATCAGGTGGCCGGGGAGGCCCCTGTGCACGCTGCTGCACCCGACCGTACCGGTCGGTCACTCCGTGGCTAAAAGGTCCATCCAGTGCCACCGCTGGAGGACCCAGCCATCGAGCCTGTCTCATCAGCAGGCATGGTCGGCCCCTGTAGGAAAGTCCATCACGTTTTTAACTTCAATAAATCCTGACCACTAATTGCCCAGTTAGGCAGTCCAATGAGCTATAAACTCCTTTGTGCATGTTACAGCCATCGCCACCATCCCACTGTGCCGTGATGATCGCCTGTATCATCTGTAAACACAAAAGTTCTTCTGGTGTTCTGTAGGAGGGTGATGCTTCCCTTGACTCCACAAAGAACCTACTCCACTTCAGGGCAGCGGTGCCCTGCAGAGGGCACAGGCGAGCACGCAGGAGGCTGGCATCTCCAGCTGAGGACCCTGGGTCAGAGCCCGGGAGCACCCACGCTCACTTTACATCCCACTGAGTCTCACAGGTGCCATCTCGTAGGAGGTGATTTAAATGTTCAGCTACCTTGCGTCAGTGCCTGCTTTTGAAAATCCTGGCCTTCCTTGCTGTGCCCAGATACCTCTGAGGTGGCCAAAGGTAAGGAAGATTTGAGAGGAATCACGTCTGAACCATCTGTCTTCCCCAAAATCACATGCTGTGCTGTATTTGCCCTCAGTCCTCAGCAGAAGGCAGATACTCTGCACAACGGCCTGGAGAAGAATGACCAAGTTAAGCACATGAAGTAATTGATCTCCAGCTCACATCTCCCCCTTCCCCCCCAGGCTTGATGCGTGCTGTGGACACAGGAGAATCACACGCTGGGGTTGTATCAAGTGAAAGGTGCTGGAGGGTAGGAGGGGTGCCCACGAGAAGCAGTATATATTTTTCTCCTGAAGGGGCTTTTTCGACAGAGGAAAGCAACATATCCAGTTAAAAAAAAGAAGTGAGGATAACAGCAACCAGCCAGCCAGGCTGTGGTCATCACTCTCTGAGTCCTTCTAATGCTCTGGATACAACTCAGCACCTTGCTTGGTGGATCACTGTTAGCCGCAGTACTCTGATACAGGAGATGGCTGATGGAAAGGCATCAGGGGTTGGACTAGATGATCTTTAAAGGTCCCTTCCAACCCAAACCATTCTACGATTCTGTGATCTTCCTTGCTGCTTTGGCATGGCATCTCTGCAGAGATGCTCTTCAACAAGAGCTGACAGCCAGGGAGCTCCGCAGGCTTCTCGCTCCCGCAAGACTGTCTGCCCACAAAGAGCCCACCCTGGCAAGACCTCAGCCAGCTTGGCACCAGCTCCTCCGCGCAAGCCCCGCACGGCCTGCAGATGTGCACGGGAGGCTGAGGAGCATCGGCCTGACCCAGCTGTGGGCAGCCGCAGTCCTGTCTCCCGGGCAGAGGAGGCTGGTGCCCAGGAGAGCCAGACTCGCCGAGGCCAGCAAGGGAAGGCAGGAGCAGGACCGTGGGGGGAGTGTGGGGGGCCAGGGCAGCGGGCAGGTATGGGCTGGGAGAGGGAGGATGGGGCAGCTCTGGGCCCGGGCTCTGGCAGGGGGGCTCATCGTTAAGACTCATCAGTCCTAATCTGTCCCTCCTTCCTCCTGCCCAAAAAGCTGGGGTTTGGGTTCACCTAGGGAAGAAGCGATGCTATTTCTCATATTTCTTGCAAATGTTCTTCTGCCTCAGCAAACCAGCACTGGCTTACGTAAGAGACCTCAGGGATATTGCAACAGGCAAAGGCATTTGAGCACGCAGGAGGTGTGTTTTGTAACACAGCGTACGCTCGTGCAGGCAGGCTGGGGGTGCAGGAAGGGAGCTGCTGCAAAGAAAGAGCGAGCACTACAGTCCCAGAGCTGTGATGGCACTTTTAGGTCCTTCTTCCCAGAGAAAAGACCAAAGAACAAGGGATGGCATTCTCCTTGCCAGCTTGTACTTAAACAGACTGCCTCTGAAAGGGAAGAGTCTGTGAACAAGAGCAGAGAGGGCTGTCATAGCCTTGAATCCTCAGGGCTGATACCTGACAGGACCTTTTGTCCACAGCTCGTGGTTCTTAGGGAATCTTCAGTATCAGCTCTCCTTGATTGCTCATTTTGATCCAGCACAGCATCTATCTCTTTCCTCGTCCCTTCCCTAAGCCGTCCCTGTCACCAAACTTCCCACACGTTCCAGGCAGCACCGCGGCTGCTGGGTTAGAGGCACCTTCCCAGCAAGAAGAACCCTGCAGCATTTGTGCTAACCATAAACACATCTGCAGCTATGGCTGTGGGTCTTCAGGAAAACAGCTATCTGACCCCTCTGGTTTATTAAACAACTAGTATAAAATCTTTGCCATGTTTCAGCTGACTCTGGTACGGAAAGCCTGGAAAAAGCTCTCGGTACATCTTAGGGCTTCAGATCTGGGGATGGTGGGGCAGGAGTATGGTTATAGGACTGGTTATATTGGTTATAGGATGTTCATAGGTTCCAGAACTTAGGTCACCTGGTATCAGTCTCTGTTCCATGTGTGTAGACCTCTTGTCTGACCTTATTGCAGCCAAACCAGCAGGCCCAGACACTTTGGCATCAGGCTGGCCCAGGACTCTTACCAGGGAGATGCTGAGTGATGCTGGGAGCTTTGGAAACTAGACCTGCAATCCTTCTGTGCCTGTTTCTGCATTTGTACCAAGGGCTTGCAAAGATGCCTGCCTAGCTCTCGTTTGCTTTGTCTCCTTCCATGGTGACGCTCTGGTGCTGGGACCAAGTCATGACAGCAAACCGGGCTCCTGCTGAGCTGAGACCTTGTGCTCGTGCATTTCAAGCAAAAGTTGACAACTAAATAAGACGTTGTGCTGGACTGCTGCGCAGGTAAATCTTCTTCTCTGGCCAGATTGACTCTGCTCTCGGTACAAAGATAAAGACAGAAATGTAATGCAGAAAACAAGAAGGACTTCTTGAGCAGTGGCTGTGTAATAGGTTGTTACAGGAGTGTGGACACCTTAGAGGTCAGAGCATCCCCCGCTCTGCACTGACAAAGGAGAAATGTATCTAGCCCAGCCTTCATGACTGCTCGTTCAGCCTGTTCTTCAGACCCTTGGAGTTAATGGACTCCACAAGGCCCTTTGGCAGGCTGAGATATAAAAGCTATTTTGAACCTGCAGTAATGCCCAAGGGTTATGAGCTGGGCGCTGTAGGCTGGGGCCAGGCTGCTCATGGGCGCATTCCTCTGCAGTCCCTATAATTTAGTAAACTACAGGGAGGGTGGTGCTGGCAGGCGGAGGCAGTTTGCTCTTGCGTATGGGATCACTGAATTTCAGGCTATAAAAACAGGACGCGCAGCCAGAATAAGGCAAAAGACTGGTGGATCACTCACCTGGATAAAGTCAGGTATGGTCCCACAGCAGAGGTGAAGGGAAGATTCGATTGCTGCTTATCTTCCAACTGCTCTGCTGTTTCTGCACATACTGGGCTAGCTTTAAAATCACCGTGCTTTTAAGGGGAACTGTGGCAGTTGCTGAGCAAGAAATCCTGCAACAACCACCTGAACTCACTGGAGGAGATTATGGCCCCTGCCCAGTTTCTTCCGCACCCTCCTCTGCTTGTGGAATTCCCCTTACGCCATCCCACATAGTGTCAGAGGCGCACACGCTGAAGCCACCACAATGTGCTGCGCTGTGGTTTATTCTGTTTGCATATGCCTGTTAGCGTTATAGATTTGGCCTTTGTCTTTGTTATTTGTGCCTCCAATTCTTCCCCTACTAAGTACATTAGTTGCTATGGCAACAATTATTTCATTGGTATGAGTAATCTTCACAACAGCCACAAAAGCAGCAAAAAGTCAGTTCATACGTTGCACCTTCTACTTAATTCAGTTAGCTGCTAATTGAGCTAATTCCT
>NW_009197323.1:8324-15313 GCF_000690835.1 Fulmarus glacialis | reverse complement strand
AACCGCTGAGCAAAGCGGAAAGGCCCAGCAGCACTGTGGAGCTGACAAAGTCATTGCACCGGGGCTGGGAGGGTGCAGCATCCCAGCGCAGTGATATGGGGACTCCGCAGGGGACACCTCGCTTGGGAACCCACCAGAGCTAGTGCACTCCATGCTGAGCAACCCTCAGCAAGACTGGAAACCCTCCTCTTCGGGGCCAGGCAGGGAGTGAAAACATCGCTCCTTGCTACGTGCCAAAATAATGGGTCCTCATGCGATGAGAGACAAAGAAGTGTGTAGCAGGGGCCCCATGAGCATCTCTCTGCTGGGCATCACAACTAGCAGGTACCGTCTGCAGCAACGACAGCTCCGGCTCTGCCGGGCCAGGCTCTGCTGTATCCCATGTCAGACACATCCTATGTCTCGGCAACCCCTGGGCAGTTGGCCTTCAAAAAATTAACCATTGTTTGCAATATACCAAAGTTCATCTGAGGCTTTACATTAATGAGAGGTGGCTAAACGTCCGAATCAGGCTCTCACAAGCTGTCTGCCGGGATGCCAGCTGAGCACCCCGGGCACCGAGTGCCGCCCGGCTGCCCCCAGCTTCGCCCGCTCCTCACAGGGGGCTGCAGGCCCGGCGTGCGAAATGGTTGACCTGCCCTTGGCTACAGCAAGCGCGGTGGAAAGGGTACTTTGAATCAAGTCCTAGCCAGATTTGTGGAAGCAGGTTTAGGTGAGAGGCAAAGGGGAGACTGAGCAGGGCATGTCCTCCTACCTCTGCCCGATGAGAAGTGGCTCACCTGAGGATGCTCCCAGATGACAGCCTCGCTGTCTTCTCAAGTGCTGCTGAATGTGAGATGGCAGATGAGCACTTCTGGGTCTCTGGTAAGAGCCAGGCTGATATTAGCAACCAGACAAGCTCTTCGGTGTGGAAAGGAACAGGCAAAAAGCAGACTGGAAAAATTAACCCGATCCCAAATCACTCCCAAAGGAGTTGACGTCTCCAGTGATCCATCCACAAGAATAAACCCAGGGAAATCCCCTGGATTGTGATCAGCCTTTGAGAGACTGGATCTGCAGGCTACAACTGCGAGGACTGAATGCGTCAATGGGATGGGACAGAGCTGTTGGTTTATTTCTCTTCTTTGTCTCTACACAGGGAAAATTTACTGCAGCTCAAATAACAACAGAGCAATTAACTCTTCCTGCTTTCTCTCTTTGGCAGTCACTGCAGCAGGGAATTGATAGCGACATTTCTGAAGGTTAGGAGCAGTGCTACGCTCCCCTTCACCTTCCCTGGGAGCACCTCCTGCCCCCGCACCCCTCTCTCCTTGGCCCATCCACTTGGCTGCAAAGGCAGCCCACTGCTTCCAGTACCCGCAGGACCCCGGGCTGCCACCACAGGGATTTTCCTTCCCTGGGGACTCTCACCCCGTGGACTGCCCGCGGGATGGTGGGGAGCTGCCTGCTGCCCAGCGCTGTACGCGGGCACCTCCAGGTCCCACGGGTGGCAGCAGGGGCAGCTTGTGAGATCTTACGTGGGTGCTCGTCCCTGAGCAAAGAGCTTTATCGAGCCATTGCAGTCAGAGGGGGGTTGCATTCAGCCATGAGCACTCAGGCTTGTGACTGATCCAGGGAGCAAAGGCAAGTGACAGCTCAGGCAGGACTGGGGTGCAGCCTCCCCGGGGAACGGGAAACACCCTGCAGCTCTTGAGAGCACATGCGGTATACTGGGCTTATCTCCATCCCTGGATGGCCTGGGAGCTTGCTTCTCCTGCATGCGGAGACCTCTGGCAGCCAGCCGATGTGGGTAAGTGTGTCTGGGCTTCATTCCATCTGCTGGGGATGGAGCCACTTGGGAGAGGAGGACAGCTTCCTTTCCCACTGCAAGGAAACTGCTCCCAAACAGGCTCCCCGAGCCCTGCTGGAAACAGCACAGAAGTTCCGGGCAATGCAAAGGAGAGGAGCGGTGACTGCAGTGCCCCAGCAATGGCTGACCAGCAGTTCAGGGCAGGGTATCAGAGCCCTACCCTGCTCAGCACACCCCACAGCTACTGTCTGACCAACCTTCAAACCTCATCCCAAGGATGCCCACAGAGGGAGGCTAAGACACATCCAGGACAAGAAGGGGTCCTAGACCTGCCCTTTGCAGCAGGAAAAGCACTCACACACGTGTGCATGGAGGCACAGGACCCAGGGCGCTGTGCTAGGAGCTCTCTGGTGCAGGCTCCACCGCCCACTGCCGGCACCCAGCAGGCTGTGTCCACCTCTGCTGCAGGAAGGCAAAGGGGCCATTAGCACTGGACTTTGCTGACACCCAGATGAGAACCTGGGGTCTTGCTGGGTGTCTGGACCTCTCTCCCCCTCTGGCTCCATCTCAGCGCTCCCAGCACAGACCCAACAGGATCTTCTGCACCACCTGGAGTAGAGTCGTCAATGAGTGTCTGGGGTGAGATCAGGAGTGCGTGCTTGGCTGATCCCATCCCACCAGATGCCACACAGTGCCCATGTCCCACCTATCCTCTCTTCCACCACGTACAGCTCGCTCTCCTTCCACCATCCTTGTTTTATTAATGAGGCCTATTGCCTTTGCCCTAGTCCCAGTGAGCCAGGATGCTATTTTCAACCTGCAGACCTTCAGAGCAAGAGCAAACCCCACTCACGGGGATATGCCATCAAAGGCTCCTAAAGCACACGGTAGGCAGAACTGCATCAAGTTTTACCCCTTTCCTGGATGAGGGGAAAGTATTTATTTCCCCGGTTCTCATTCTCCTGCCTGGCTTGTGGAAAAGGCAAGTCCCTCCTTTGTGTCCTTTGTATCTGTGTCTGGTGCTCAGCCCTGCTCCTTTCTGGAGCTCCAGCCCAGCAGGGTCTTGGGATGCTACAGTCCCCCCAGTCCCATGGGAAGCTCTGCACGGTGGTGGCCTTCTGTGCCCATCATGCTCACCAGTGGACTCTCCAACGTCTCCTCCTCTCCTCAGCACACACCTCAGGAGGCAAAGACATAGGAAAGACGCTCAGGAGGTCACAAGCTTGGCGATCCATGAATCCTGAACAGGAGAACTCCTAGATGGTCACCTTTTCTGGCTGCTACCCTGTCTTGCTTTCTTTTTACACGTGAGAAACATGCTTCTCTAACATGTGCTGCTACCTCCTCAAAGACTTTGAGATGTTCTGGGGTCAGCATCAGCCGGCTGGTGGCTGTAGGGACCACAGGCTCCTCTAACAGGTCCTATCTGCTTGGTACTGAGGACGTGAGCGCTGGAGCTACTTGGTCTTTCTGCTTTTTTCAGTCACCTGGGGAAATCAAGGCTGTTCACTGTCAGCAAACCGTGCCCCTGGGGAGATGCTCTTGGAGAAGCTAAGACATGCAAATTGCTTCAGAGATAACG
This sequence comes from Fulmarus glacialis, assembly GCF_000690835.1. NCBI lineage: Eukaryota > Metazoa > Chordata > Aves > Procellariiformes > Procellariidae > Fulmarus > Fulmarus glacialis. The sequence continues at coordinate 11,942 of NW_009197323.1, read as the reverse complement.
CTGTGGCTGCCTCTCCAAGCCCATTGCAAGAGAGAGCAGTGGGGACGGAAAGAGAAAAACCCATGTCAGCTGGTTAAATCAGAGGCCAATTCAGCAGCCAACAATTATTTGGACAGAAGAACTCCGAAGAGATCTCCAAAGGGAGTTTGGGAAAAGCCCAAACCCTCTAATACAAAGGGCCCAGTCCCAGACAGAGAAAACCTTTTCCTGGCAAAGGGATTTGAAGAAAGCCCTTATATTATCCCTGGGAGGAGAGAGCTCATGTTTGCCAGCTGACTGTCAGGTTTCTCCTACTTAGCTTGCACAGCAAACACCTTTTTGTTCTGTGGTTGTACAGCACTGTGGACCACAAAGTCCCAGCCCATGCTCCATTGCAGCACGCTGCCGGCATCCGAGAACCCGGAGGGAGTGCAGACAAGATCAGCAAGTGTGAATTCTTTTGCACTAGTGCCTATCTCAAAGTGGTCCAGCCCTGCGACGTGAGCGGCTGCCGGGAGAAAGCCCAACGTGCCAGGAGCAGCACAGATTTCAGTCACTGCTGGCCCAGTTCCCTTGCGCCTGCAGGAGGACTCAGAGGAGGAGGCTAAATGCTTGCAAATGGGGCAGTGTCAGGTCAAACAATCTATTTGCCGTCCCCTCCCAGCAACTCCAGCATTATTAGAAGGTGCTGATGTCTCCAGATTGATAAACAAGAGCAGAGGAGCTGCAAGGGAAGGTCACTGGTAATTGCACGCGAGACAGGCCGATTGCTTTTTCATATTGCCGCGTGAGGCATTTTGCTTGTGAAGTGTCACTGTCTGGGCTGAACTTTACCCTTATGTGCCCCTGAGGGATATCTTATCCCGGAGGGGGCACATGATATATAGGGTCCAGGCCCCCCTTCCCACAGCTCTCCCTGTCCAGGCGCGGGAGCTGAAATGCAGCCACTCCGCTGCAGCGCCTGTATCGCCTAAACAAAATCAGCTTTTCTTTCCGGCAGTCCCTACAGACAGCTTAATGTTCTTCAGCTCTAATGCCATCACTTCTCACCCTGCGCACTCTCCTTTTCACCTTACCTCTCTGTATCTGCCTGGCTGTATCCTCCTGTGCAGCGTGTTTCATGCAGGGACTGTAAGCCAGGGCTGCATTAAGGTCTGGCCTAGGGCAGCTTTAAGTGCATCCTGGGAGGATGGACTTGCTGTAAGGACTTGAAGGCTCAGATTCAGCTGGCCAAGTTGCACCTAAATCTCTTATTAGCTGCTCAAGGCTTCATTCCCAAGGGCTACTATGCAGAGGTGGAAAACAAGCCATTTAAGAAGCTTTCGGAAGTGGTTGGTGGGTCAATTCCCTGATAAAGATTGTGTCTGCCCCTGGTAATCAGGCTTTTCCTGGGCTCTCATAGTGACCACCAACGCGATGCCCGATAGAGAGGGCTGTGGGATATCTTGCTCCAGGGCTTGTGACAACTCCCTGTTGGAGCAGGATCAGATGCTGGGGGCAGTGGGAAAACCCCTGCACACCGCCCACACCACCACAGATATAACACGTGGCGAGGTCACCGTAGCGATAGCAAGAGCGTTTCAAGGTCGTCTGTGCCGTCTCGTGGAAAACCTCAGATCCACACCTCGTTTCAGCTGAAACCCCCAGATCTGCTGCCCATGGACCCGAGGAGCCTGGGCAAGCTCTGTTCCGCTGTACGCAGGCACCACCAAGGTGCCAGGAGTGTAGCCAGCTCCAATGTCTTCATACTACGTGGCAAATGCTACAGGCATGGTTGATAACCCAGTTTTTAGTCTTCTGGAACAATGGATGCATTTTAGGTTTTACTGAAATTAAAAAAAAATAAAAAAAGATTTAGCTTATTAAATGACTCCCAAACAATCTTCTACCTAGGTTTGTACTCAGTGAAAACTAAACCACTCTTATAAATAGGCTTGTCAGCAAGCCAGCAAGTCGTGGGAAAAGGGTAAAATTAAGCCATGAATGAAAATCTTTTTTTTATAGGAAAATCTGTAATGCCTTCAAAATGGAAGGAAACTAAAAAACCATCAACTCAATAAAATCTGGGGAGAGGCAGATTAAGGAACTATTCTTACAGAGGTTACCCTTTCTTGAAAAATCCACAAACACGCTGATCTCCTACTCTGTGTCATTTAAAAGGTACAAAAATGTTCTCATTTCAGGAGCACCTTCCATCCCAGGCTCTGTAAGCAGAACACAAAAGACTGCCCAATTGTGCAAGCAGTTACCTGCACCAGAGTCATTCTTCCGTTTAGTTACGTGTGGCATTAAATATCGCTCTCTCACACACATGGCATAGCCCAGAGATGTTTTGCTGGATTTACCAGGTTAATTCTGAATTCTGATCATGTAAAGCCGTGGCAGAGAAAAATAAACTCAAGACATCTTAATTCAAAGCCCAAAGATAAAACCTTCATGAAAAGCAGTTTGCACTGCTGAGAATACATCTCTATCTATGCTCATGTATAAAGATCTAAGAATAAATTACTTGATAATGTTTATCCTTGCAACATGTGCGGAAGTCTTATTCATTAGATGTTTGGCTTTCAGGATAAGCAGATGAGCACTGCCTGCTGGTCTCTTGACTCGACAGAAATGCTCTGAAGTCCTACCAGGGTGAATGAATTACTTTTCCCCTCCCTGGACAGTAAAGGGCCACTGCCTAAAAGCCGTTGCCGAGCCCAGCCCCGCTCCCATGTGCCAGGATGCCTCCGTTTGCCCACCAGCCCTGTCCCGGAGCAGTGGCATCACCTCATCCACCACCATCGCATTTCTGCCTACTCTTCCCCAACACCTCTGCTCTGCTCACCAGATCTCCTGGAGCTGGGGCTCCTCTGTACTTCTCCAGAGGTCCCACTCTCCTGCTTGGCTTCATCATGGTGCTCCAGCTGAAATCCTGCCGGCATCCCCAGGAGAGCCTCCCACCCACCAGGCCAGCACAGTTTGGCAGGCCGAAGGGCACGTGCACAACCTCCACGTGCCACCAGTTCCACGACAGCGGCACTAGCAGGTCAGGCGTTCTGCTGTCAAGCCCTAACCCTCCCCTTCCTTCCAGAAACATTTTTATTCAAGCTCCCCCTGTTGCAAACCCTGCTTCTTCCCTGTGGTTTGGAAGGAGCTCTGACAGGTTGCTTCTCTTAGGGAGATCATCTCTTTGAATTTCCAGCCCATAAGGGTTTAGCTTTTATTAATACTGTTGGGATTGGGATTTTTAATGCTAAATAAGTTTCAGCCTGAGCCAAGGAGGCCAAGTATCATGGGCAGCATAGAGAAGGATGCACAGGAATGATTCACAGAAGTTAAAGAGGTTTTTTTTTTCAAAAAAAGAGCTGTGATTAATCTCCTTAATGCAAAGAGCATTTTCTGTGACGTCAGTTTAATGAGTCAACACTTCTGCCACAGCGCTGCGAAGTCCCTCCACTCATTCAGCTCCTGGAGTCCAGAGAATTTCTGCTTTTTATTCAGAATAAAAAGTGCGGAACCCCAGGAGAATAGCTGGAGAAGGGGACAAAAGCCCCCCCGATGGCATGCCAAGGGACTCAGCAAATCACCATCCTCACACCAGACTTGAGGTTTCGGAGCCCCATCCCCACCCACCTGCAAACCTATGCCTACACC
>NW_009197323.1:7981-8306 GCF_000690835.1 Fulmarus glacialis | reverse complement strand
TCCCCAGCCCCCCCCCCAAGCCCCCTCCACGCCGGCGGCCGGCACCCTTACCTCTGCCGCGTGCGAGGAGGGCTGGGAGAGCAGGGCAGGAGCCAAGGACGGGGACACGGGGACTGCCCGTGGGGACGGGCAGGGCTGGGTGTGGGCAGACCCTGCCTGCGCGGCGGTGGCCAGGCAGCGGTAGTCATCCTGGCCACGGATCTGGCAGGTGGCACCGGCAGCGTCGGGGATGGGCTTTCCAGGGCGTCCCAGCAGGCTCCGTGCACTGCGCCTCCAAAGAGCCATCCCGCGGTGACAAATTTCAGCCAGGCCTGACGCGAACCGA
>NW_009197323.1:7193-7823 GCF_000690835.1 Fulmarus glacialis | reverse complement strand
AAGAGGAGGCAAAGCACCACTACCACTCTCGAGCAAGTCACGACCCCCTGCGTTCACCAGTGGGGTCGAAGGACAGCCAGAGCTCCTGAGAGATACCACGCACCTTGCCCCAAGCTTGCTGGCCTGCCCAGGTGCGGACAGAGATGGCAGCTTTTCTCTTGAAGGCATCCAGCCCACACCACTCCAAGCAAATAAAGCCAGGAAAGGCCGGGACCTCTGACAGCCCCTGAAACAGCCTGCCTTGACCTCAGGCAGCAGCAGAGCAGTCCTGGGGGTTTCCTTCACCTCACGCTCTCGGCCAGAAACGGTCGTGCTGGCAGACGCACGGTCCGTGCACTGCCTGCGGCACGGGAGCGATGGGCAAGGCGCATCCCCAGCGCTGTGCCCAGAGCAGGTCAGTGGTACCGGCCACAGCACTGCAAGCTCCTGGGTGGCTCATCTCCTCCATCACCCTCCCTTCCCTGCCTTCTCTCTTTCCCCGCCGCCCCCACGCCGGCCCCACAGCTGCCCCTCCGGCACCCTGGCTCAGGGGACGAGTCCCCCGGCGTCCTGCGGCCCCGTGGTCCTCAGCCCGGAGGCTGCCACGGCTCACGATGCCGAAATGAGGGAAGGAGCTGCCGGCCAGAGAGC
>NW_009197323.1:0-6671 GCF_000690835.1 Fulmarus glacialis | reverse complement strand
ACGATGCCGAAATGAGGGCAGGAGCTGCCTGCCAGAGAGCAGGACGGGAAAATGGGGGAAATGGGAGTGAGTTTGCTGTCTGTATATTGGTTTCTACACCCCTCTGCTGGGTAGCCACTACAATTGCTGAATAACGCTGGCACAAAATCGCAGCGGTAGGGAGGAAGCAGGGCTGGCAGGAAAGAAAAAAAAAACCCAACATGTTTTTGAAATGAAAATGCCAGTGAAAGAAAAATAATCAAAATTTCCCAGTGTGGAAGATCTCCACCGGCCCTACGGCCAGCCAAACCAGAGTCCGTGCTAACGCCCTCCTGCCCTGTTCTGCCTGGGGGGGACAGGATCAAATCGGAGATTTTCATCAGGAGAATCACTGAAAGAAAGGTAAGCTGGGAATCCTTGCCCTGCTCTTCTAGGCATCTGGATATCTAGAAGAGCTGGACAGGAGGCATATAAAAAAAAGAAAAATTACTTATCTTTTATATTCTCGTAAGGCAGCACAGGATGGGGATTCAGGCTTGGAGACATCCCAGATCAGAGGTTTTTTAGTCTAAGCTCAGGCAAAGGTTTCACATGCATTCTGTGACACGTGTGTCGTGGTTTAACCCCAGCCGGCAACCAAGCCCCACCCAGCTGCTCGCTCACTCCCCCCGGTTGGATGGGGGAGAGAATCGGAAGGGTAAAAGTGAGAAAACTCATGGGTTAAGATAAAGACAGTTTAATAGGTAAAGCAAAAATCACACAAGCAAGCAAAGCAAAACGAGGAATTCATTCACTGCTTCCCATCGGCAGGCAGGTGTTCAGCCATCTCCAGGAAAGCAGGGCTCCATCATGCGTAACAGTTACTTGGGAAGACAAACGCCGTCCCCCCGAGCATCCCCCCTTCCTCCTTCTTCCCCCAGCTTTATATGCTGAGCATGTCGTCCTATGGTATGGGGTGTCCCTTTGGTCAGTTGGGGTCAGCTGTCCCGGCCGTGTCTCCTCCCAGCCCCTTGTGCCCCCCCCCAGCCTACTCGCTGGGGGGGTGGGGGGAGGGGCAGAACAGCAGGAACGAAAACATTCCTGTGTTATCAACACTGTTCCCAGCACAAATCCAAAACATAGCCCCATACTGGCTACTATGGAGAAAATTAACTCTAACCCAGCCAAAACCAGCACAACATGTTATTACCCAGCAGTGTGCCAGCTTTATCTAGGCACTTCATATAGATAGATCAATTGATTTTATATAAATATACATAGGATGAGTTGAAATGACAGGCCTTTATATACAGTCCCCAAATTGAATAATAAGAAATTTTGGTTCAGAGTGTAACTAGTGCTTTGTCTGGGCACAGAATGGATGGCATTCCTCCTGTGACCTTCCTCAGGGGCAGGCAGGACCTCCACTTGGAGTGGAGAGGGAATTTTTGCTGGAGTCTATGACCACGTAGGAGATGCAATGCCACATAACATCAGCCAGTGCTACTGGGGAGAAGAACAAACACTTTCACAGCCCAAGAATATCTGCTTCTCCCTGTATAAACACCCATTCAGACCCATGCTGGGTGCCCCTGCTCAGATGGAGGGTTCATGGGGGAATGAAACCCATTTGCATGAGCAAGAGACTGAAAGCCACTAAAGCCCACGTGCATCGGTGCTTGGCTGCTGTCCTGAACTCAGCGCTTCAAAGACTATGCCCAGAGGGAACCCACAAGGCATATAAGGACGTTCGCTCACACACTGCAAAAAAAGCAGTAGAAAAAAGTCACATTCTAGCCACTAATGCACAGAAACAGTCACGTTCAGTTCAGCAGTTCTCTACATATGTGTCAGGAGGTCCCATTTTAGTCCAAAGCCCAGACCAATGCTCATGAGTCAGAGGCTGGGCTGACCTTGCGTGGTGGCTCCGAAGGAGCTGCTAAGGCACAGCAGATGAAAGAGCTGCTTGAAAAACAGCTCCTGGGAGCCATTAACATCTCCTGTGCCTTGGCTCACTTAGAGACATTTTTTAGTTTGTGTCGTGACTGGATGATGATAGCTTTTGGAGCTCCCATGTTTTAACAGGTTGGTGCAGCTGGAGGACTAAAAATCCATAGGAAATCATCCGTTTAAAGCATACTGATTCGCAGTGGCCTGTCTCTGAGACAGCACTTCTTTGTCAGTTTGCTTTCTTCCCCCCATCCTATGGAAAAGAACTTTATCCCCTGCAATGCTCCTTGACCCTGAATTTTGGGGAGGAGGAGCCATGTGCAAGAAGAAGGGACCCTTGTAGGCAGGGCCTGCCAGACAGCCACGGGGAGACCTCACGCCCTCTGGTCTCCCTAAGCCTCCGTTCCCCACAAACAAAATGAAGATGCAGGTACGTCCACAGCGAAATACCCGATGATGCTGGGTAGGATCACAGCAGCGAAATATGCAATGACCACAGTACCCAGATACACCTGCCAAAGACCTGGACTGAATTTGCCCACTTTTTGCATATGAATTCGGACTTGCCCTCCAGTGTCAGTGCCTATGGGATCCCACAAAGGAGCTATGGGACAATGTGAGAAAACCAGCCTGCCCATTTTGCCTCTTGAGCAGCATCCAGGTTCAGAACTGGGTTCTCGGTCAGAGAGATGTGGTGAGGACGAGGTGATGGGAGAGGGAAGTGTAACAGAAACAGGCAGACACTTGACAGCAGCATCCCGAGATGCCAGTCTTGCAACAAACAGCTGGTACATAATAAATTCATGATATGCATATTTTATACTGTTTTCGTGAGACACTCGCATATGGCCATACCCACTGCTGGCAAGTCTGGAAAAAGAACATGAATTTCACACCGAGGGCTCCTCTGACAACAGATTATAAAAAATAATCACTAGCCAAATATTAGCGCTCAACAAGACAGACAAATTACATGTGATACTTTTTATTGGACTAACAATAAAAGATCTGTAAAAAGTTACCAGAGCTCTGCTTCATATCTCACAGATTATGATTAATTACAGACTTCAAGCCTTTGTACTGAGAGATTAGAGCCTTTTGCCCTTAGGAGGAAAAAAGATGAATTGTAATTTCTTCTTATGACGCTCCTCCCACCTTCTACTGTGGAATTGGTCTAAAAAGACTGTGATACTTATCTTTCTCCATTTCTCACTTTGTCTGAAGTGCCCAGAAAAAAGCACCAAAGGTTTGAACTACAGAGTTGCAATTTCCAGTTCTGCAGCACCGGTTGATTTGCAGATCAAACCAGGCCATAAAACTAACACATCTGAGACATTTATCCTGGGTTCCCAAGGGTCAGGAACACACGTGCCTCTGTGTGTGAGAAAGGCTATTGATCTAGAGGCTGAACCTGCTGCTGTGTGTGCTCATGTACGTCAGGAATAGGACTGTTAAGTCAAGGGCATAAAAATAATAGGACACAACAGAGATAGGTCAGGGAAATGGCCTGGGAGCACTGATCCAGAAGGATGAAGAGGATAATTGGATCTTATCTGCATCTCCTTTGAGCAACATCCGCCAGCCTGCCTGGACTGTGTAAGGGGTGAGGTTCATCTCTGGTCACTATGTCACTGTTTTACAGCCACTTCTTGCCTTCCAGGGTTACCAACAGACCCTAAAAGAAGGCATAAAACAGCACAGGGCTGAGGCCATTCTAATTACAGCCAAGGCTGGTCAGGTAGGTCCTAAATGGCCGTGGAACAGGGGGAGTTTTTGTCATTCTCCTTCTAGGCACCAGGCTGGTCCTAACCCAGCCATCAAGCCCCCAAGGTGGGAGAAGGCTAGAGGAAGAAGAAACAATGCGACAAACAGATACTGATTATGGGGGACAAACAGCAAAAAAAGGGCAGGGGTGTGAGAATCAAGGATCTGAAAATGGCTTGAGGGGGCACTGGAGGGGGACACGGAGCATGGCACCCAGTGAGGAGGCACCCTGAAGACCCTTTATCCCTCCTCAAGTACGGGAACAGAAAAACAAAGCAAGGCTGCAAGATCCTAACGTGAATCCTCCCTCACTTTCCACATGGCCTCAGCAAATCTCTTGCTGCTGCCACCTGCCAAGAGACATCCTCCCAGAGAGGGCCATCATATAATGGGGGCCTTTGGAAGCCTGAAAGACACACCAGCCAGCGCTGGTGTATCAGAATCCCATGGAACACAGGACTTCACATCCTATACGGTCACATCCTCTGTGTACTTCTAAAAAGCATATGGGGCACAGGCACCGATACTTCTTTGGAGAAACGGGTGGAGATACTTGCACGGCTCCTCTGTCACTGGATGCGCTCGGCACACGTACGATGGAGAGCTGTTCTGCATGCGTGCTTTACTGGTCCAGAACTGGGGAGTCCCCGGTGCCTTGGGCCCAGGCGGCTCTGCTCGCCGCATCAGGATGCGTTGTTGCTAGTAACGAACCAGACCAAGCAGAGATGGGATCAGGCAACTGCCTCTCCTTTCCTTTCCTAGACACTCCCTTGACCCAGCAAATGTATTCCTAGTGCCATTTGTCCCTTTCCTGACCCCTCTCTTTTCTTTCGTTGCTTACTTGTTTAGGGATTTTTTCCAACCTGATGTTGCTTTTGGGATTGGATTTGTCTGATTGTCTCATTACAGGAGGACCGACTCACTCGTTTGCTTTTTTTGCTACAGCTTGACATCCCAGCGCTCAGGATGGGCAGGTCCCAAGCTCGGTTCTTTGCATGCATAAAAACAGGCCAGAAAGCGCAGGGACTGCCTGTGCTCAGTCATCCTCCATTCAGCCCTTAGCTGAACAGACTGTTGTTCATCCATTTCTGGGGCATTGTGTGGGGATATTCTCCCAAGAAAAGGCAGGGATATAAACACCAGCTGAGATCTCAGAGCTCAAAGGATGCATGGGCAGCACTTTTGTCAAGAAGAATTTATTTTTCCCTGTTGGAAGGGGGAAAGAAATTCCTTATACTAAAAGGCAGAGACGTTGAAATGAGTGTCATCACCTACGAGAGAGCAGCTTTTATGGGCTGTGAGGAAAGTACAGAAGTGCAGATCTTTCAGGAAAGGCAGTTATTTAAGGCTCTGATCCTGAAGAGCATCCACTTGCAGAGAAGTCCTTAAGAACAGGCTTCGCTTTCCTTCTTATCCTTGAACTCCAGTACAGGCTTACACACTATCTTCAACAGAGCACAGGATGTTTTAGCAAGAACTATCGCAAGAACTATCTAATTGAGTTGTTTCCAGCGAGTCTCAGCTGGAACTCTGTAGGTGCCAGCACAGACAATTTCAGATGAATGCTCATACCCAAGGTTTTTAAAATTTGGGCCAGTGAATCATTATCCTCTTATGAGAACAGGAGTGGAAAATAACACAATATAGCTGTAGTGGGGAGAGGACCTTTATGATCAGACATTATAACCTGCTGTTATCTCAAAGAAGACAAAAATGTCTTAAACGGATGGATTTTTTTATATTGTAAGTTTTTGGTAGGAGAAGCCATCCTTTAGTTCTGTGCATGCAACACTCAACGCAATGGTATTGCTGTCCATGGGAGAGGCTCAGAGATACTATTACATTTTAGCAATAAATAGCTATAATACTTTTCCCACTTACCTGTTTTTGAGAAAGCACTGGTGCTTCAGAGCTTGTTCTCTAAACGGAACAGTTCAAAGTTGAAGACTGTGAGTGTGAGATACACCCCAGCTCTTCCCCGAGACCTTTTATTTCAGTAGGCTCAGGGCAAGGTACAGCATATCTTGCACTGTTCCCCTCTGTGCCGGGCTATTCAGGACTAAAAAAAGCCTTTTGAATTCTCTACACAGAGCTGATGAACACTACAGCCTGACTAATGGTTACATTTACCCTCAAGTCAAAATATCCCCTGAGTGATAGTGTGTGAAAAAACTACAGCAGGCCTGTAGTGACTTATCTGCCTAAGTCTTTCTAAAGCAGACAGAAAACACTCAATGAACTCATGAATTCTTCCAAGCACTGTCCACTATAATGGAAGAGGTCACTCGTCGTCTGTTGTACTATATGAATCAAGCTTTTATTAAATGAGAATAAAATGAGACTCAAGAGCTTCCCCCACCTCTTTAACTCAAACTCAGCAGTTGCTTGGTTACGGATTAACTCAGGGCAACGTCCTGAAAACTGAAGGCCATCGTGGTCTACTTTGGTGGGTTGCAGGACTGACATTGAGGCTCACAGTATTGAAGCATCAAGTGAACACGAGCTGCTTTTCATGGAAAAATCCAGGAGTAGGAGCAAATGTGGCTTTTTCACCTTAAATATTTAAATTGTACAGTATGCAATATAAAAATGTTGTATGTATTAAAATACAATATGTATATATCAAGTATACTAATCAGAGTATACACTACAAAATAGCGTTACAATGTAAAGCCCAGCGGACTGCAACAGTGGTTTTATTAATATATTGGGAGGATTTTTCTAGTTCAGAACTATAGTAACGGGAAGCCAGGACACAGAACCCGTTAACTTTGGGCTTGGCAGGGCCTGCTCCCAGGTAACCGCGCCTAGCCCGCAGCTCCACAGACAGCGCTCTCCGAGGGCCCAGCCAGGCGCGCAGGGACGCCAGCTCTGGGGCTCTCCCCCTCCGGGCCTTTGCTCCGACCGACCCCGGGTGATGGCACACGGGCTTCCGCCAGGCCGCCTTCCCTGCCAGAGCCCGGCCCCACCCAGCCCCACGCAGACCGGGGTGAAGCGGG
>NW_009197322.1:780-1099 GCF_000690835.1 Fulmarus glacialis | reverse complement strand
TATCTCAGCCATTAGGAGTCAGCATTCTCCTGCTCAAGAGAGAGTACACACCACAGGGCACCCTGTGGTTTTACCTGCATGACCACAGAGAGGATGTGAGGAAGTGGGATGGAAAACCTACCTTGACCCTAGAGGCACGGGTATGTGAGTTGCAAGGAAAAACAATCACACAAGGGGATTCTCCCAGGAAAATTGTTGCTCCAGTTTTCAGAATAAATCTGTCTCGCGACGGTCCAGTTTCCACTGAACAGTTATCCAGACAGAGTAGAAGGGCTGATCTTACTTTGGATTGTAATGAAGAAATTCTTTAATTGCATTT
>NW_009197322.1:0-504 GCF_000690835.1 Fulmarus glacialis | reverse complement strand
GACTGGCCCAGAGGCTCCATGCATCCTTGGCATAGACTACCTCAGGAGAGGGTATTTCAAGGACCCAAAAGGGTACCGATGGGCTTTTGCTACAGCTGCCTTGGAGACACAAGAAATTAAACAGCTGTCCACCTTCCTCGGTCTCTCGGAGAACTCTTCTGTTGTGGGGTTGCTGAGGGTTGAAGAACAACAGGTGTCGATCGCTACCACAACAGTTACCGCACCACCTGAGGCTCCCTGCTGCCCACCCATGAGCTGATTCGTCGACTGGAGAGCCAAGGAGTGATCAGTAAGACTCGCTCACCCTTTAACAGTCCCATATGGCCAGTGTGAAAGTCTAATGGAGAGGGGAGATTAACAGTAGACTATCGTGGCCTGAACGAAGTCACACCGCCACTGAATGATGCTGTGCTGGACATGCTAGAGCTTCAATATGAACTGGAGTCAAAGACAGCCAAGTGGTATGCCACAGTTATTATCGCTAATGCGTTCTTCTCAATCCCT
>NW_009197321.1:0-12897 GCF_000690835.1 Fulmarus glacialis | reverse complement strand
CCAGCTCCCTCAGTGCTCTCGGGTGGATCACATCCTGCCCCATCTGTGACCTGCATAGCAGGTCATTAACTGCTTCCTCTTGGATTATTTAATGTTGCACAGAACTGTGGGCTGTTCCCTGTGCTTGAAGTCCTAATTTCTGGTAGTGTATTTTCCTTAGTATCTTTGGTTACTTCCAGAAGTAGGGAATCTTTTTGAGTCTGTAGCCACCTCAGAGAGCTCTAATAATACACTTAAGAAATGTCATATTCTTCATCCTGCTTCAACAAATGCATGAAATGCATTTTGTGTGATGCCCTGTGCTTATGTTACTGGACATAAACTGATCAATTTTCACTTGTGTTAATGTCTCCCAAACCTGAATCAGGATATTGATCTGTTTCTGAGATTCCTGAGCAGTATTCTCTGGGGGGTATGACAGCTTGAAATATATCTATCACCTTTGTCCTGAAAATTTGCCACACAATGCAAACTGACAGCCATAAGCATAAAGCAACTCTCAGGTTGCCTGGCGTAATACCACTCTGAGATAACTCAGTTTCCAGATCGTAGAGGTCATGCTTCTGGTGGAGAAGAAATTACTTCTGTGAGTGGGAGAAGTTCTCTTAGTAACTTCTTGTACTGCTCTGTCCTGGTAGATTCCCTCAATTCTTTTCTTCACTTGTTCTCCTGAAAGGATTCAAGCTTAGTCATTTTTCTGACATCTTTCTCCCACTCTTTCACCCTGGGCTGCTTGGTATGCATAGGTAGAGGAAGGACCAGCTTCTCAGCACTGCAGCTTTTTTGGACGTGGTTTAATAAGCTGAGACAATGTGTTCCAGCACAAGCTGATTCTGGTTTTGTGGTGGCAGGGGGAAAGAGACTTTGTGAACCAGCAGCAAGATTGACATGTAGCTGGGAATGCAGAGGCTTGGAGTGATGGAGAACTGGGCTGTAGTTACAGCAACAGATTGCTCGGCCATGGGTTGAGAGTTTCCACAGGGTGTATGTGAGTTGGTGGCCGCTGCATCTGCTGTTGTTATTTGTTGTGCTCCCTGTGTAGCTGGTGCTGTGTCTGTAAGCAAGCGTCTATTGCTGTGTCAAAGGAGATAACCTGCAGTCAGATATCATAGATGATGGTAAGGCCTATAGGGATTTTGGCACCTATTGGAGCAACCTCATTGTTATGATGGTTTCTCCCACAGAAGCATGTAAGCACATGCAACACCCTCTGCCAAAGAGTGTCCTAGGCTCCAGGGAAGTTTCTGGACATTTTGAGCAACCAGGGTGGTATCTGGCATACGGTTTCGATTCTGGGACCTATTTCCCATTGGAAACTCTGGCATGGAAGACTTGTTAATTCTGCACCATCTTTAAACCACAAAGCCTTTGCACAGCAAAGAACAGGTCAAATGGAAAGCAGTGCTTAACTGATTTTGTGGATTGAGGACCAAATGAATTATCAGGCTATACAGACCTTTCTTTATCACATTCAGTTAGGTAGTCTGTTTAAAAAAAAATCTAAATCTTTTGCCATCTTTTTTTTTTACCCTTTCCTTTGTCCCCTTTATTTGTATTACTCCAAAAGTTGAATAAACAAGGTGTCTTCAGCCAAAGATGTGGCAGGAGGCAGTTGTCTGCAAAGGGAGATGTTGAAAGTTACACTTTTGAGTATGCAGGTCTAAGGAATAGCCTGCCTTCCTAATAAACCATTTCACTTTTGCATGTCTCATCAGCATTGTAAATATGGAGCACTTCTCTGCAGCTTAACCTGCCATCTGGGACTGAATTCCAGTAACAACCCACCATAAGGAGTAAGTAATGAATAAATCTGAGTCAGCTCTGTTGTTAGGAAATACAGCTTTGCAAGTTCCTGCTGTAAATTTTACAGAATTTTTCCTCTCCTCTGAATTAGAGATCTGCCAAATTATCATGAAACAATTTGGATAGTCTGCAAACAGAGCTGTTTTCTGGATAGCATAGTGAAATTTCTAATAATTGAGAGCCTTTCTGTCTACAGAAACTTCTGCTTGTTTGTTTATTTTAATAACATGAGAGGCAGGAGATAAGAGCGCAAGCTGTCATTAGAGCTCTGCAGATACCAAAATGGCCTCTAGCTGTATGAAGACCAGCATATAAAAATACTTCCATAACAATCACAACAAAAAACCGTTGCTCTTACCAAGGCACTTCTCAACTGCAAAATATGTCAGGAGTGCTAACCACTTGGCTGTGTTTCCAAATCAGCAGTCAGTGTCTGAGAAGCCATCTCAGCTACATGCATAGGTGAAAGATGGAGTTAATTGCATAAGTCAGTAAGTTGCCACATTGCATTTTTTTTTTTTAAATCTCTCGCAAATCAGTATGTCATAAGCTACTGGGAGCTGATAGAAATAGAGCTAGATGTAACAGAGGTTTTGCTGAGAATTTGGCTGTGATACCAAGGGCTAGGTGCAGCTGTGGATGGGGAAGGGAAAAGGGAACTAGTGGCTGTGCAGCCTTGTTGTGTGAGTGGGAGAACGTGCTGCAACAGACTGTATAAAGAGGTAGCTGAAGCCCTTGAGCCTTCTTCCTAAATTTTCTGTCATTTATAGCATTGAGACACATTAGCTGTGCTTGATCTTTAGTAGGGGAAATGGAATTTTGCAAGTTTTTTAAACAGTGTCCAGAGTGTGAGAGGAATCTTATGACTTGTATAATGCAATGCCTCCCACATTTCCATGGATATGCTGCATATTTGGCAAAATCTCATTATGTTACATGCAATCAAGAGAGAAGATGGCAAGAGGAAAGCATCCATTTGTATGAAGCAGTGCACCAGTGCAAATTCAAAGTGCAGAGCTCAAGAACTCACACAGCACAAGCAGGAACAGTGCTGGTGCCATTCCTGTGGCCAAGTACTCAACAACCAATTTGCAAATACCGCTCTTGGACTGTGCTTCCTTTCACTTCCCATTCAGAAAGCATTGACACTGTTGCCAGTTGGTATTATTTATGCTAGTTTACTAGTATTAGTCATTTCTTTATAGGAAGGAAAAACAAAGCTGCTATCATTATTCCACAAAGGCCATGCAATACCCATTAGCAGAAACAGTTTTGTTCGTTACCAGGAGTGACTTAATTCAAACCATGATTTAAGATATAGGGCTTTTCATTTAATTTCCAACCCTAGCTTTAAAACAGATCTGTTTGCCCAAATACAGAAATGTAGGTAATCTTTTATAAGTATACTAGCATAACATTCTTGTCTGTGTATCTTAGAGAGGATGCTTTCTTAAAATGATAATATACATGAGTTGCCATAGTGTTTGCACTTTCTAAACATTAACTTCCTCAATTTTTTTTTTTTTTAAATCTCAGCCTAAAGAGACTGAGATGGTCCAAACTACTGTGTTTATTTTCTGTGTTTTTTTTCCCTTGGAAAGATAAACCATGCTATCTAATACACGTGGTCTCATGGAAAATATGACACTCCTGTCCACCACTTGTTAAGCAATTGATATTTACAAATGTGTGACTTTCTTAATCTGCTTTTCAGTTTCCTGGTGAAGTCTACAAATGAGCCACAAATACAGATTTTTTTTTTTTTTTCCATCTCAGGAACTTTGCCCAGAGACCAAGTTAAAGGTGTCACCAATTTTGTTTGATATTGCTATATTTCTGTACATATGTATGTAAGTATTTACTCACATGTATGTATTTCTAATGCATGACTATGAGCTCATAGAAACAATCTCTGAAATACCTGAGACATAGCTACATGTTTTTGCAGAAAACCCTCTTCAAGTGCTGACATGTTGTATATGTTAACTCTGCATGAACATGAGCCATGTCTTTTTTCTTAGTATGAAAATATTGTTATGCTAATTCATCCACATTCTTTGGCTGTGTGCAAGTCCAGGTGTTGATTTTAATGAAAGAGGAGAAAAAGAAATTCAAACAGACCTGTATGAAGCAATAAGAGACAACTGTGTTTAATCCACTTTGTTGCAGTATGTAATGATGGCCTGAGTTTTGCAGTAGAAATTCCTTACTGAAATGGCCTATATCTGTTAGTCAGTCATGTAGAGACTGCACTGTGATAGCACTAATGGACCACAAGCATGGCAGTTACTACCAATACTGAATTATATAAAGGATAGCCACGGTAAAGAAGTGGGAATACATTAGTCAGTTATCTGTGTGTATCAAGAGTATATAAGTATATACCCTGAAGTGTAAAGCATCTGGACAGTGAAAAAAGGGAAAAAGAAAAGGGTTCTGTGGAGGTAGGAGTTTACTTCAGACCATTAAGCTAGGGACATCTGGTTATTTTCTTGAGCAAATAGAATATTATTTAAAGTATGAGACTAGCTGGGTATGGAGTTTATCTGCATCTGGATCTGCTGGGAATGCAATTGAGCAGCAGATACTGTCTAGCAGGTTCCTGCAGCTTATTGAGAGCCATTTTTAATGAAGAAAATGGTCAGAGGGCAACTACAAAGGGTGATCTTTCAGACCTGGTTCTTACTAATCTGTTAACAGTGAAGGTAGAAGGCAATTTGTGTAAGTGTGACAATAAAAAATACTTTTCAGTCTTCTCAGGAAAGACAAGGAGGAGACAGCAACATAGAAATGATGGCTGCCTTCTAGTATTAATTTGAACTGCAGTCTTTCTTGAGGCTATGTCTCCATTTGCTCGCTCTGTGCCCTTTTCCAGAAGGTTTTCAAGAACCTGTCCTATTAACCTGGTCTCACAGAAAATGATTCCTGCTCCTTCCTCACGTCCAGAAGATTTAACACTGATGCAGAATGCAGCAGTGAAGACCAGGAACAACGCAGCTTCTTCTCTAATACTAACCCTACCTCTTTAGAAAAGCATACAGCGTATAGCATGTACATTACTTTTCTGCAAACAAACATTCAGCTGTTCTTTCAGAAGAACCATGAGTGAAATTTGAAGCCAGTTAGCCATGGAGAAGTCTGTGATAATACTCACTGTGCACCACTATAAATCTATAGAAGCCTTACTGATTTTTCCCCCCAATTCCAGCCACTGTTTAAGGAGTTCTAAAGTTTGCTGCTGCTTTTCTGGTTTTCCTCTAAATGCAGAGGGAAGAAAGACAGTATGGGGGAGATGAGGTGTGTATTTTTTATTTTCTGGGAGCTCGGTGTTTAGGTTGGGAAGTTGGAGCACAGCACTGTCAGTCATTTAGAATAACTAGGAAACCAAATGATCAATCGTTTATGTGTATAGGTTTTACTGCACTGTAACATGACCTGAAGTATATTAGGGAATTCTTAGAAGTATGGTTAATACATTGAAAGATAAAAAAGAATATGAGTAATTTTTTTTTTTATCCTTCTGGTCCATGGTTTTGTTTAAAAATTGGTTGTCCTCCATGGTAAAGTGACTGCTAGTCTGAAGACAACTTCAGAAAGAGGGAAAGGGAGCAAAATATTGAGGAAACAGGAGTTTAGGAAATGATAAAGTGGGATGATGGCAGGGGAGAGAGACATCTTTCAGCAAAATGCAGCCAACTAAAGGATGGTTAAAATTTCCCAGTAGGAGGAGCCAATACAGATAATTGGACAGGATGAACATGTTCCCAGTGATATCCTGGAGAAATAGGAGAGAAAATGATGAGTGGCTGCATGGCAGAATATGTATGTACCTTCCGCTGCAGGTGTGGAAAAGATTGACAGCTCTCTGGCAGAAGAAAGGTAGAAACATGAGTGTAAGTAAGAAATAAAATGGATGACAAGTGAGTGCTTTGACTGTCTCCAGCTGTGTGGTATTTCTTGTCTTGTGTGCTGTGTTTCTCAGGAGGGTCACAGTCAGCAAGCAGGAGAAGATAGAGTGGAGATCCAAACATTTAATGACAATCTAGAACAAAAATATCAAATTGGTAAAACACTTTTGAAATAGGCAAAAACGGGGTGAAACGAAGAAGTCTCCGAAAAACTCTCTAAGACTCAATTTAGAGTTTTAGAAAGCAGGTATTCTTTATTGCAGCGCTGGACGCACAGGGGATCGCTCCACCTAGTGTGCGTGCCAAATCACTTAACCATAGGCGTTAAGTGCAATTAGAGTATACATATTCATTACATTTCCGAGAAATAATCTAAATACTCATGTCATTTCCCGGAATTCATTAACATATGCAAATGTCCCTGACGCATGCGCCCTTGTGCTCTTTGGTGGTCTTTTGGGGTCCTCTGGTGGTCGTCGATAGTCTTCATCACAGTGCCCTCTAGTTGAACTCAGTCTTTACGCATGCTCCGTCTGTCCCTTGGCTTGGTTTACATATTTTTTACTTGTAACAAGCTAGCTTATTCCAGTCTACCTTCCCTATCAACCCTACAAGGTTAGCTTCTCTATCTAATTAACGGAAAGTACAAAGTTGCAAGGCTTTTTTATCTATTGAATGTCCGGCCTATCTATTCATGAAGCATTCCTAACACATCTACATCATTCAAACCAAAGAATCTCATGTCTCTTCACTCTTCCTTTCCTTCCTTATAAGGTTGTTCTGCTTCCGTGGTTACTGCTCACTGGAGTCTAACAATACTTCCAAGATACACAATTTATCTACATAGCTACAAACACAACACCTGTTAGTTACCTAACTTTTAAACAACAAATCTTAATGAACTATATCCACTACATCTATTTGAGACTTATGATATCACTCCCTATCAGGGGAAAGAAGGGAAAGACAGCATTATTTAGTTGTGAAGGAGCTCTGTACAAGTGGTATGTAAAGAAGAGCTCTCAATGGTAACTGTATGACTGTAGAACACGTAGAAATATTTGCTACATACAGATTATAGCATGGTCTGACACAGTGGATCTGGCTCTGAAGCAGAAGTTGAAGGGCCTGTATGTGATCAGAATGGATGCCTCAGCAAGGGTGCAGCAGACTGTAGAAACAGGAGTCAGGAGCGACTGCAACAAACAGCTTTGGCCACTTCAACCATGTGTGCACAATCATATGCAACAGTGGTGGTTATGAGTTAAATAAATAAATTTCTCCTAAGTCATGCAGGCACCTCAGGATAGTCTTACTGCTAGGAACTTCAGCTTAGTCTCTTATTTCAGAGCTTTTTCTTTTTGGTTTACATGCTTGTTCCTCCAGTAGAGAGGAAGGTTGGCAGTCTTGTGTTCATAGCAATGAAAAAGCAGAGAATTTTTTCTCACTTCGCATGTTCACAATACAGTAAGTATAAAATAATGAGATATTTCCTTTCTGTAAACAGTGATGCAAGGGAATGTTGCAAGAACATTTTGCATGAGTACATTTCAAAGTTGTCCGTGTTTGGCATAGCCAGACAAGCACTGGGGAGAACTACTGAATATTTTACTCCAAAATGAGGAAATTTGACCTGTATGTTACTTGACAGATGAATTTCCAAATTATTCACAAATTTCTGATGGTGAGTTACTCATTAAGAACAACTTTGGATGTTTATAATGGGATGTGTGATAGCTGAATGTCAGGTTTCTTACCTGCTAAGTGAAAATTTCAAAGGCTTGAAAAAAGAAAATCCATAGTGTTGTAAGATTGTAGCAACCTGGAGGACTGCTTTTTGCAACTGTCTCCTCTACCTCCATATGCTATGGTCCTTTCAGGTTTTGGTATAGATTTTTAGACCATGCTGTCTCTTTAATATGCTAGCAAAGGCAAGGCTCAGACTAGAAGAAGGCAAAGCTGGGATTATAACAATTTGGTTGTTACAGTTGCTCGAGGACATGCTTGGGATGAAGATATGGGACATTGTTTTGGAGGTGATAATGGTTTGGAGTGATATTTCTGAATGAAACTGCTCTCCTTCAGTTCTGATGTATTTTAGCTGTCAGGTCTCACCCTTGCTTACAAGTAGGGTATCAACCCAATTCAAGCTTTTAATTACCCTTTTCAGAATAGTGCTGTGCATTATCTGGCTTGGGTCAAAAGCCATCCTCACTAAAATCAGGAGTAAGGCAGTTGCAGAATTTGAGCAGGATCAATGCCATTGATCGTATCACATTCTGGATTTAAGCTACTGTGAGCCTGTGAGCTGCTTCAGTCACCAAAAAAAAACTAAACCAACCACTTTATATTAAATATGAGTTGTTTTAGTATGAGAGTGTTGAATCTGTGGAACAGATAGTGATACTGTGCACTTAATTTGGCTAAAAGATGGAATAATAGCAATAGGCTTCTTCCTACAACACTGAATCTGCACCAAAAAAATAGAGGAGGCAAATTTTTCCATGAAGTGATGCAACTCTGTTACGTTAAGGTCAACCCATCCTTGAGCTTTCTAACTGCATCTTCGTATTCCTGGTGAAATGTGGTTAGTTTTCACACGCTGAAGCTGATAAAATTTGGAAGATTTCACTATCCTGTGAATTCTGTGAATTCTCTTATGGATTTGTAAAAATAACAATTTTTTGGGGTGTGTTTTTCATGTCTGGTAGGTGCTTAATTTACATGAGCTCTCCTACCGAGAACTTGCCAGTGCAATATGGGGCTTTAGTTTATCATTCCATCCCTGTTTTTTTCATTTCCTCCAAACTGTGATCTACAGATCTCTTCACTGTAGCAGTGAGCCATAGAATCATACAAAACAGTTTCAAGCTCTTTTAATCCTACCACGCAGCAAAATTGGCCAGAGTCCAACCCAGAGGGAGGTAAAACAGCCAGCATCACTCCATCCGTCAAGGTAGCTCAGGCCCCTTGAAATGAATCATGATGTTCCAGACAGCCCTGAACCAGAGACAACTGTTAAATTTAGGATCTGTCCTGCAATCCTGTCAAAGTAAACCTCATGCCCCCACCCAGAGAAATCATGTCTACTTGAATACTACAGGACTAGACCATAAAACAACTTGTCATCAGAGTATTTTTTAAGAGTATATCCCAAAGTTACTTTATAATAAGAGAAGAATATTGAAGTACATGATATTTCAAGGTGGTATATGGGAATTATATGTTCTTCTGAAAAGCCTAACTGAGATTTTGGGATCAGGAGCAGGTTCTTCGAGTTTTCTGTTCCACTTTATTCAAACAGTTGGACAGTTTGAAGGATGGTGGGCAGCTGGATAGTAGACAGAATGATAACTGGACAGTTTGAGGCATAGTGAGTACATGTGAGGGTTCAGATTTCATAACCGAAAGACAAGATCTGAACAGCTTCTACTGAGAATAATTAAGGGGTGGGCTCCTTTTCACCTCAGATGGTTTCTGGGGGTTGAGCTCTTTGGAAAATCTAGTTCTCAGTAGCTACCAACACATCATGCAATCCTTCCTGCCCCCTCCTCGAGCCATCTTACATTTCATGCATCATATTCTACCTGTTTTTTCATTTTCTTAATTGACTGCAGTGATGCCTAAAAACAGGTCTTTAGAAACCTCTATTTGACACCACTTTCGATAAGATTTGTCACCTAATCTCAAATGACTACAGAGCAGATGTCTGTTTCTTAGGCAGTTATCAAGTCATGCTTAATATTTAGTGAAAAGTGAAAAAGCACTTTAGAAGAGCAGTTCAGCTGGCCTATTTTGGATGTCTTTCCGGGAAGTAAGGAATTGAGAAATATTTCTCTCCATTGACTAGGAAGGTAGATAGTGCAGTATGTATGTATTGTACAGGTCTGCACTAGATCAGCTAAATTCTACTTTTGCAGAACCTCATAAAACTCTTCAGTTTGCTCTTTAGCCTTCAGCAAAGCCACGGCTTCCCAAGATTTTCCTATAGATATCTTTAACTGTTAATTAAAAGGTATAGGTAATTATTCAATGCATTCCCAATATTAGTGATATTGTTCAGGAGCAGTGTCTCTCAGTGGATGGAGCACTAGATGAGCTTTTTGCTCCTGGGTTTCTCCCTGGCTCACTGGAGACCTCTTGTTGTCCGAAAAGCAGATTCGTGCCCGGCCTGCAAGTAACCAATTCCACACGCTCAGGAGAGATATTGTTTTACTCAGGCCTGGGTGCTCGGTGGACTTGCCACTAATCAAGCACCCCTGGTCTAATCACCTTCCTGTTTATATCCATGCTTCTCATACGTATTTTAAATTTCTCTTTTACATATTCATTAAGTTTCCGGGAACTAATTATAATATTACATTATTCTTTACATATGCTCGCTAAAGCCTTTAGGGTCTTCTCCGAGGGTCTCGGGTGGTCGACAGAGTAGTGAACTTTCTGTGAACTTGTCCTTCCTTCTCCTTATAAGGTTGCAACTTGTCCCTGAGCCATACTTGGATCGCTTTTGTTTACAGTTTCCATAGTCAAAGTTAATTATCACTAACATCTAACAATATTTCCACAACACACAACCTATATTCGTTACTATTCTACACAATATATTATTAATTATTTAACAATTCGTATTATTTAAAATCAGTGAAACAAGTAAATCCACAGCAAACTGAACTATCTGTAACTATGGTATATATTTTTTCATTAAAACTTAAATTAAAACAAGTACTCCACTCTTTTAAATCAAACATCAATCTCATCCCTGTTTCACAAACTATTAATTCCCCATTCTGATTTGAATCAACTGGTTTTTAACCTGGTCTTGGACAGGGGCTATACAAGGAACTGTAATACTTTTGAGGATTATAGTTGCGCTCATAATATTTATCCCAACACTCTCTTTTCCACTGTTTATATTTTGTAAAGTAAAAGAAATAAAAAATCACACCCACCTCCATTAAGGCTAACTGGACTGTATGAATTGTTATTAATTTTTTTTTTTATTTTTTGAATCAGGCTGCTCCAGTATTTTTATGTTTAATTTTGGAATTATTACATAGGGAATTTATTTTGGGTCTTTGTGCTTGTCAGGGTAGCAGAATCCTTGGTAACAGAGAAGCAAATATGTTAATTGTCTTTGTCCTACTCTCTTATGAAGTGTGTGTGTTTTGCATTATCTTCATCATTCTTCTCTGGGGATCCTCCAGCCATCTGAATGAGCAGAAGTCAGCAGGAGTAACTGCTGAAGTGTATGTAGGAAACGCAAATCTATCTGGTTTCTATCAGCACAGACCTCTCACAGTGAGCTCAATCATGCTAACCTGTGGTCATCTATTGGGCAAAAAGAAAGATCTATCTTTTTCCTATTATCATCGGGGTTTACAAGAAGTGGGGAAGTAGAGAGAAAATGTTTCTCCATGCATGCCTTAGAATGCCTTTGAGAAGTTACAGTCTTCCAAATGGTGCCCTTGTGCAACTCCATCGGACTCGCATAGTTGTTTTACAGAGACATGATAGGGATTAACATCAAATACGAAGTAACAATGAAGAGATTTATAGTTCTTTGGTTGAAATGATGCAGATGGTTAGGAATACCTTGTGAATAGGCCGACCTGACACACAGTAGATAAAAAGGCCTTGGAACTTAGTATTCTAGATAAGGAGGTCAACCTTGTGTCTTGAGATAAGAGGGTGGTGCTAGTGAGAATTACGCTGCTTAAGCCAGGAGCTAGAACTAAGTATGTGTGAAGACTGATACTTTTGCATATGTTAATGAATTCCGGGAAATGTAATGAATATGTGTAGTCTAACTGTGTATAACTTCTACGGTTAAGTGATTTGGCACGCACATTAGGTGGAGCAATCCCCTGTGCGTCCAGCACTGCAATAAAGAATACCTGCTTTCTAAAACTCCAAATTGAGTCTTAGAGAGTTTGTTAGGAACTTCTTCGTTTCAGACATATGGGAATTTTCCTGGACATTGGGAATCCCAGAGCATCATTAAACCCATTTACAACCTCCTCAGTCAGCAGGAGAAGCTTCTAGGAGAAGCATGAGTCATTTTGATACGGTAAACCACTTAAATATTATCATTCCAAATAATTTCATTTGGACTGTAATGTTAACATTTATTTTCACAAGATATTATATTTCATGGATTCTCTTTAATATTTGAATATGAATTAAAATCTAAGCTAACCAAGCCAATAAATCAAATCTAGTGACTAAATAAAGTGAAATATTTTGACATTTTAAAAACAAATTAGGTCAACATTGTGTAAATTAAATTTTTGCTAGTCCCAACTGGAAATATATCACTGTTTTTATTTTGCAGTGTATTTTCAATTGTTTAGTTTTTTCTTCTGATTGAAATAGAGTTCTGACCTGTTCCAGTGGCATCTTTTCTACTGCCATTACTGCTCAGGATCTTGATCAATGAAGCAATTTGGTTCTGGTGACGGTGTCACAGAGAAGCCAAATGCAGCATGGCAATTAGTGCAGCTGCCACTACCTAGATAGAAAGAGATAATTTGATCATCCCTGCAGAGTGCTAAAAGATTTCCCATCTTACATTAATTTCCACTCAACTGCATATTGGGCAAAGAATAAGGTTAGATAGCTTCTTCCTAATATCCTTAGGGGTTATGAAGCAATGCAGCTCCACTTCTTAAAAGTAGAAATTATCTGGCAAACAAACATGTAACCCTGTAATCTGGACAAAAAATCTCTGAGAAAACTGATGGGACTTCCTTCCCTGTCAGATTATCAGCCAGTAATTCAACCTGTGCTCCAGCGCACATAGAGAGATGGTATAGATTAGTCACTGTCATGTTCATGGTAGTTGCACTGTTTAACAATGCTGAACATCCCTGGGCTATGTGTACTGTTGCGGAGGGCAGTAGGTCCTCTTCCTTAGTGGCAGAACAAGGAGGACAGATCAAGAAAGTACTTTTACCCTGGGGCTGAAGAATTGACGCCCAGAGATAGTAACAGACTTGCCAAGACTATGGTCAGTCTGTGGTAAGTCAGAAACTGAGTTTAGAGCCCCAGACTATCACTGTTTATCAGACCATCTAGGAAAAAGAAATTTGGTACTTTTCTATTTTTCACCTAAAAATTAAATTGGTGAATGGAAATATATAATAAATTTATATAAAAATTAATAACTATATTAATTATTAATTATATT
>NW_009197320.1:0-26906 GCF_000690835.1 Fulmarus glacialis | reverse complement strand
CGGCCGGTACCCGCCTCTCCGGCCGCGACCCCGGCCCTCAGACGTGCTTCGGGGGGAGAGTCACCCGGGAAAGGGGCAGGGACCACTCTCATCCGTGCCCCGTTCCCGGGCTTCCCCGGCACATGTCGCCGGCTTGAAACCGGCACCCTGTGACCTGGCTGTGACCTGGCTTGTGAGGTGCGAGCAGTAGCCGTCCGATGGATTTTGACATTGTCTGTCTGGCTTCTCTGAAAAACAGTATACAGCACCCACGCAGCTTGTAAGAGGAGACAATGCTTTCTGCCGAGAAAAGCTGAAAAAGATCAGGAATACTAAACTTCATTTGTTTTTCAGCCCAGTCTCATCCTCCCCTGCTATCTCCCGCTACTTTCACAACCGCCGAAGAACACGCAGGCTTTCCCCTACGCCAGCCGTGCTTTTCCCTTCGTCCTTCAGCGAATGAAGATGGCTTTTCCAGTTAGAGCTAAGGGACACTGTGGCAATTAGCTCGACGTTGGGCCACGGAGGCGGGACAGACAGGCCACCCCTTGAGGCCAGGCCTGACAAGCTGGTGGCTCGTCACAGCGGTACAGGGCTGCTGCAGGGGACCAAGGCGCAGGAAGGGCCAGACCTGGATTAGTATCCAGACCTGGATTAGTAGCCAGAGGGGATTGCTTACCACCTCTGACTGTGGGCAATCCTTGGAATAACCGTGAACCCCCACAACAGGTTACCTCGGAACTGCTTTTCCTCTCATCCTGGGAGGGGAGAAGGGAGAAGCTTTAGTCTATTCATATGGGATGGTCCTATGCCAAAAGCAGCAAGGAAGGACTGTCAACTTCACAGTTTGCAGAACATTTACCATAACCACAGTACAGAAGAGGTATGTAAAGACTGTTTTTCAAGCCTGTGGCTGCTGGGAGTCAGAGGCAGGACTTCGATGCTCTGGATCGAAGGATCAGGATTAGACTGATTAGGATTAGTTGGTTTCAACTGCCTTTAAATGGCACTATTTGGTGAAATGAAGAAGGGTGAAGGAAGGGAGACACAAGTTAGCACACCTTGTGTTGCATATACAACATATGCATTGTCCCCCTTGTCCCCTTTTTAAAGATATTTTAAAAAGACACAATAAAGCACATTCAAAACCAAACACGGCCCAAGTCAGTATCTGGTGCTGGCAGCCTTTCATCTGTGGAAGCAATAGCAAGCAGAACCGGGCTCTCACAAGGCCTTCAGGGAATCATGGAGAAGCAGGTCACTTGCCAGACTGCGTGTAGGTAAAACTGCCTACAACGAAGTGAAAACCTGACCCCGGCACTCTTGCTCTTAGGTGTAATCCAACAGATTTCACGGGCAACGAACTGAGGCCGGTAGCAATTTCACTCTCCTGTGTTACCAATTCTCCTGGAAAGCATTATCCTGTGTTACAACCTGCAAGTTGCCTCGTATTTAGTACAGTAAGTATTATTAGATGAAGTAAAAATTTTATGAGCTATTAAATATCATTAGACATCACAGATCTCATCTCTACATCACTTTGAAACATCTATTGTCTTAATCAAAATTGTAATAGTTAAGTTTTAGGTCTTGTATATTCCAGTTCTACATTACTACATAACTAGGTAACTATCATAAAAAATTAACAGCAATGAACTCTCATTTAGGCCCTTTTATTCAGAGAGCGTGGTAAGTGCAGCATGAGATTAAGCAAGCACAGCATTGACAGCATGCAGCCTGGAGAACTGAAAGCCCATGTATGGCCAACAAATTTATAACTGAAGAAACCCCATTCATTACCTACAGCTCAAATTTTTGAGTTGATATTGCACCAATCACTCTGTCAAACTTCAAGCCGTAAGGAATACAATCTACATAAACCAAATAAAAGGCGGAATTTAGAGTGTGGTAGTTGTTTTGAAGGTACTCAATTAAAAAAACAAACCAAACCAAACCAACAAGTAAAAACAAACCAAAACAAACCCCAGCCAAACAAAACAAGACTAAGATACAAGAATTCAGATCCGTTTCAGCTTTACAACTTGTGAAACATAAAATGCTCCTACTTATAGCACTGGATGCAATCACAATCTGCTCACTCAATCTGCAGCTGAGATCTGAGGGTACGAGAAAGCTTGGAAATCAAGTAATTTCGGATAACTGCGGTAACTTTCTTGCCACAACGTAGGAAGTTACCAGCCCGGAGCTGGGAGGCTGTAGGTGACAATGTATGTGCTCCCACAACCGCTCCAAGTGAAAAGCCAGTACTTGGCCTGAAATGCCTCACTCTCTGTTCCTGCTTGAGAATAAGATATGAAGTTTACGACCTTGATCTTCAGCACTTTTTGGGCTCAGGTCTTCTATCCATTCAAGTTGCACGACATGTAAAGTCAAAGTATCCATACTGAAGAGCAAGTCCGTAAGTGGTGTTCCTGTCCAAAGGACTACAAAGTAGCATGAAAAAAACCCCAACATTTTCCTTTTTTCTAGTTTGATTTCAGGTACGATATCAGTTCTATTCATGTTCCCATCACTGAAAATTACCTGTGTATCAAAAGTATACTGGAGTATAAAATGAAGCCCATAAATGCACCCCCCCAAATCCACAATGAAACAAAATGATGACCTTAACATTTATTTACTGCGTATTTGCAATTGCTTTGCAGTACAAGGATGTTTTAAGAAAGTGTTAGAAACGTATTTTGAGAAGCCCTTGCCTCTTCTCCCAGAGTTAAATCACGGCATTTTTTGACTTATTAGTAAAACTAGTCAAATCAAGTAGCAGCTCATGTCCAGATGGTTTTGCCAGCTCCCTAATTTCTGAAAAATATGTTGAAATTGAGTAACTAGATTTCTCTGTGAAGATTAAAATTCATGTGTCTGCTGGTTTTGGCTGGGATAGAGACAATTTTCTTCACAGTAGCTAGCATGGAGCTATGTTTTGGATTTGTGCTGGAAACAGTGTTGATAACACAGGGATGTTTTTGTTACTGCTGAGCAGTGCTTACTGATCAAGGCCTTTTCTGCTGCTCCCCCCCCCCCACCAGCGAGGAGGCTGGGGGTGCACAAGAAGATGGGAGGGGACACAGCTGGGACAGCTGACCCCAACTGACCAAAGGGACATTCCATGCCATATCATGTCACGCTCAGTATATAAAGCTGGGGGAAGAAGAAGAAGGAAGAGGGGGACATTTGGAGTTATGGAATTTTGTCTTCCCAAGTAACCGTTACGCGTGATGGAGCCCTGCTTTCCTGGAGATGGCTGAACACCTGCCTGCCGATGGGAAGCAGTGAACGAATTCCTTGTCTTGCTTTGCTTGCGCATGCAGCTTTTGCTTTACCTATTAAACTGTCTTTATCTCAACCCACGAGTTTTCTCACTTTTACCCTTCCGATTCTCTACCCCATCCCACCGGGGGGGGGAGTGAGCGAGCGGCTGTGTGGGGCTTAGTTGCTGGCTGGGGTTAAACCATGACAAGGTGGTATACTGAAAGCAGTATATGAAAGCACAATGCCATCCTTTGTGTCACCAGGAAAGGGTCCTTACATGTATGGCTTGAATAATGATTTTTTGGTAAAGCTGTTTCTCAAAAAAGAAAAGTCCCAGTTTAGAATGAACACACCAATTGCACGAATGCATGCACACATTACAATACGAAATGTAGTTCTTGTTCAAACCGCTTACAGGATTTAACTTTACAAAAGATGAGCCAGTGTATTGAAGTTTTCCAAGTGGCTATCACTCTTTTCAAAGGGACAAAAGGCAGCATATGGATTTTTCATATCATAGGTATTGATGAAGCGAGGATGTCTGTTTGTAAGAAATGCCATCAGAGGCCTACACAGAAAGAAAAACCTGCATCTTGCAATTAAATATGCCCTTAAAAAAACTTAAACACAATAATGCAAAGAAACCAATTTTGCTCTGCTGCTTAATTAGGTCTCCTGCCTGTAGTAGGCCATCACATTATGTTGACCTGTGCAATACTTTTGGAAGAGTCACCTCCAGAGAGGCCGAAAGCCATTTCCATCAACTGTATCGATGCTGACACTAGAATGGTAATATGTCTAACAAGGAGGAGGAAGGGCGATTTGATTTTTTTTTGTGAATAAGATCACATTTATGTTTTACAAAACTTAGACATCTATTTTCCAAATTATGGGGGGAAAAAAAAAGTTTCCCCATTCTTTTTTTGCTGATTCAATATTTGAGGCAACATCAAGGATTCCAGTGCTTGTAACATGTTTTATTCAATTCACATAGAAAAGCATGCAGTATTAATGTAAAATGGTACAGTATTAATGTAAAATGTTCAGTGCACATTAGGTAAACAAGTCATTAGCATACAAACCCATTTTTATGGTCTATACAGGCATACTGAACACATTTAGAATAACAATGCTTTTTGGGAACTAAATTAAAAATTGTGCTTAACTTCAAAAAATACAAGCCATGTTTGCAGTGTTAAAGAGATGTTTTCTAAGTGAAGTGCTGTAACCCTGAAAAGAAAGAGGCTGCTACCTTACACCCACTTAAAACAAGAGTTTCAGTACAGTACAGTGCTATGAAACAGTCCAAGCAGTAACATTTCCTCTGGGAGGCAAGTTTTATGGCAAAACTGACATTGTTTTATAGCAATTTCATGAATCCATAGGATATATAGCCAGTAGCTGCCCTACATGCACAAAATGTAATCTTTAGTAATGGGAAACGTAACCTTTAAAACAAATTCTTACATAAATGACTGATTTGACAAGACCACTTAAAACTCTCCTGGTTCAAGGGAGCCATTAGCTGTGCTCACAACTGGAAGATCATGTAGCCTGAAAACTTAAAAAAACCACCCAAAAATCCCAAACCCCCAAGTAAACAAAATGCCCAGCCAAAGAAAAGAATCTGGAATGGTTCTTCCCTAGGGAAGAGCTTGTAATGGGCAAGGGAATGTTCAATTTTCACATAGTCAAAAAAGACAGGATCAGATTGCATGGAAGTCATTAAAAATTAAGTTCGCCTGTAAATATTAAACATTTGCAGGTTGACGAGTTTGAGTCACGTTCGATTTCCAAGCAGAGTCAGTTTTTGGTGGTTTTTGACGGACTAGCACTGGAAAGGCTGCTTTGAATTTTTCTCTTGGTCGATTGACTGACATTTTTATTTTTCCTTTCAGCTATAAAGGAAGACACCCAAGGAGGATTAAGCTGATTATGCAGGTCAGTTGACATCTTTAAAAAACAGGAACCGAACTTTTGTTCTTCAAACAACCTTTGTGAGTTACTGAATAGTAAACTCTGGGAAAAGTCTCTTTGAAATAAACAGTTTGGAGGTTTGATATCACTAGCTACATTTTGGCCTGTAAACAGCGGAAAGTGGTCATTCATATCTAGCTCAGATGGGGAGAGGATGGAAAACATAGCAGGTTTCCAGCCAGTTCTGTCAACTGCTAGATCGCTTGTCTCTGGACACTTCATACTCTGTTCCTCATTCATCTCTTCCAGTTTCTTCTCAGTTTCATTCAGAAGCTTAGAGCACTCTGTTGACTTTGAAGAATTATCAAGATCAGAGGACTTGAAATTATAGCATGGACTCTTGCTGTTGTCTGATTCGGACATCATTGAGTCCAACTCGGAAATTTTATCGAGGTAGGCAGCATCCATAGATGCCTCACTGGAGGTTCTTGTGCGGTTCATTTCGGATACCTTTTAGGTAAGCAAGAACTTGTTTTATCACTGGACTTTGCTGATGTCTCATCTGACTGACCAGCTACTGAATTTTTCTCTGATTCATCAAAATCTAAGTTCTCAGCAAAATTTGTTGGGCAGGTCCCCCAAAAGCCTGATTTTCCTGTAGTAAAACAGTTTAGCTTCTTTTCGCTATTACAGCTGCTTGTGCTGTGCTCTGGAGAATCTTTGCTGCAATCATCTGAAGTGTCACAAAACTCTTCAAATTTCAGTTTTCTCAGGAATGTTGATGGTTTCCTTGCATTTTCTTTTCCATCAGGAGTGTTCAGCTGAAGGCGACTGAGAGACAGAAAAGGAGTGCACGGTGGTGGAAGATCATAAAGTTCTTCATCCTTATATGGGGTACATTCCTCAATTTTATTCCACTGCTCTTCTAAGCAGGCATCCATATTTGCAGTATTTTCATCCAGGAGAACCCCCTGACATCCTGGAAATAGTTCTTTCTTTGGGGCACACTGGGTGCTTGAGCCATTTGAACCATCTTGACTAGAAGAGCTTAAACAAGTTCCACCGCTTGTCAGCTGTTCAAGACTGTCAGGACTCTGACTGGTAGTCAAAGCTTTTTTCTCCTCAACTCGGGTTTTCAAACATGTTGTATCTTCACTGCTCTCAGCTCCTTTAGCATCTGTGGAAAGCACTCTCTCACTAACAGCACTCACTGTCTGGGTTCCTTCGCCTGCATTTTTCAGCTGTAAAAGCTGACACTCCATTTCTTCTATGTATTTATCACTTCTTTCCAGTGCCTTTTTTAGACGGTTCATTTCACGTTCACTTTGTTCTACCCTGGACTGAAGTGCAGCTACTGTAAACCTACCAAACCTGCAAGAAGTAAAAAAAAAGAAAATATTACGCTGGAAAAAGACATTCTCATGGTGCTTTGCGAGCTCGTTTCAAGAAAGAACAAGGCTATTAAACATTGTGTTAATTTGAAAACAAAAGTCAGAACTTTTCTCTGCTAGTTATGAAAAAGAATAAATCATCATATATAATGTACAAGTGGAGGTGAATACCTGAAAAGCCAAAATTAAACTATTAGTGGTAGTAAGGCAATAACAAGCAGATTACCCTTTCAGGGGCTGGTTCTACCAATTCAACTCAAATATGCATGAAGAATTATCCCCTAAAACAATGGCAAAGATTTATGATAACATTTGAACAGTGGTCCACATCTTGAAATATTTACATTCAATCATTTTCCTACAGTACAGCAGTGTTTTACAATACATTTTTTACACAATGTCACCTTGTCAAATATAAAATGCCAATATGAAATTCAGAAATTGCAATTGTCCTTTGAGGTGGTTTAAATACTTATATAGACCATTTCAATTATGTTCCCCTTAGACATACAGCTTTTCCCCGGCCGTCGTGTGGATGGTACTTCCACTTACTTCAGAGCTACTTGTTTTTTTGAGCTTTACAACCGGAACAATCTAATTTCTTCCTTGACTCCAATATAAAAAACCTGCCTCTTGTGGTTTGTGAAAGTTGTGTGTTGAGCACATTTTCAACTGCCAAGATACAGACTTGCCTTCCCCCCATCCTCCACCAGCTTTCAAGACTGCCCTTCCCCAGAGGGCAGGTGAAGGTTTCAGCTATATGCCCTGACTAATTCTAACCTGTCACTGACAGGTGGGCACCAGGGAATTCCCTAATCCATCCGAGGGTTTCAATTTACACAAAGAAAAAAACAATTAAAGTTCTGGTATTATTAGGAAGGAGGGAAGGACCTGCAGCCACCCTACAACTGTGACACACAAGGTTTTATATCACAAAGAAATGACAATTCTGTATGTGGGCTTACACTAACCTCCGCTTGCCATCTTGCAGCTCCATGTTACAGCACAAGTTTATATTCACTTTTCCAGCCCAAACACTGCCTGGAATTTCCACCCTGTTTCTTTGTCTGACTGTCTGTCCCTCCTTCAGCATCTTTCAGAGTCACAGGTAATTCCCATTCTATTTTCCCCATTCCATCCCCTCACCCGCTGCAACCCTTAGACTAGCGAGGTCTGAAGGTGGTGTATCTGTGGCCTGCAACTATGCTGGCAAAATATCCATGAATCTATGCATGCATTTCCAGCAAAGAACCGAGCTGTATTTTGTTTCTTCAATTCCTGATCCCAAAGCAGTAGGACACTGCTCTAATGCTAACAACTGCAGTAACAGTTAAGTGGGCAATCGGGGAAAGGAATAAGGGGTATCACATGCCCCAAACAAGTTGGGCACAAGCGACCCGATCTACTGATATATTTCACTGTTCAACTGCTTCTGCATATTTAAAGGACTGAAGATTTTGGTGTAGATGGTTCAGTGGTGGGGAATATTCACAAACAGTCTAAGTCAGTTCTCTCACAGAACTGCTACTAGACTACTTTTTAAATCACATCAGCCTAAACTCCACACAGTTTTGGTATGTGCACTCACTGCTTTGTAGACACAAAATGGCAAGATAATAGTTTTATATTTAGAAGAGGATTGTTCACTTAGTAAGATTTTTTTCCCCCTAAAAGAAGCTGGCTGGATTGGAACTCTACCCAGGCAAGAACCCACCCACCCACCCCCGGCATCACCTCTACCCAATTACCTTTGTCTTCATAAAAATGAAGACATTTTTCATTTGCTTAGTCTATGGGTAACAAGTCTTCTCAATTGATTATAGTAGTTTCTCCATTTCTGGTTGCATGCAAGAGGGAAATAGGAGAAAAGGTGCACAAGACTTCCTCCCTCTCCCCTACGAAACTAGATAAAAGCAGAATCACAGACATCTCAGGAATGTTTCAATTACCTTTTCAGATGAAGGGGGTTACAATGAAATGAGCATCCTCATATACAATGCATTTTGGCTCGTTCCCTCTCAGATTTTTGTTTAAAATACTGAAGGAGCCACTGTAGCACAGCAGGGCCCAAGCAAGACCCTTGCTGCTTCCTAGGGTGATTCAAAAGTACTTATTTTGCCCTTCTCTAACAGACCTGTTCACACAGCCTTACAGAAGCAAACCTTACACTGCTTAATAAAGGACATAAAAATGATGCAAAAATACAATTTAGCTTAATAGCCAAGCGAAAGATGGGGAAGAATGCTTATGTAAAATAAGCAAGATTTTCTGCTGTCTGCTGTAACAGACACTTTGACATAAAAATTAAACATGTTTACATTTATATGCATACCTGGCAATTCCTTTTTAATGGAAGAATGGTGTAATATGTTTATTTAATGCAAATAGCATTAGTGACAGGCTAAGATTTGCTTATGAGGAAGAAACACTGTACTCTCAAGTGCAACTTTTATAACAAGTGTCCTCAGGTTAAAAAAAATACAGTGTGTTGTTCAAAGCCAAATAGCATCACTAATATGTTAATTGTTGTAGAGGGATGTGCTTGGGAATTTGGGTTTTCAGAAATGGAGTATCTGACATGCTGCCTACAAACAGTTACCTCTGCAGTTAAGCACCATAACAGTAGTCGCTTTCTGTTTCTGATTTGAGACTTGCACGCATTTATTTCCCAAATTTTCAAGGACATGGATTTTTAAGACAGCCATATTACAACGCACATATTTAAACCAATTACTCCAGACCAAAGCATGTCATAGGTCTTCTAGTGACTGATCTGGCAGGTCAGCAGACAGTTTAAGAGACATGCATATTTTGGTTAACGAAGCCAGAACCCTCCCCATCTCCCCAAACCAACAACTTTCCTAAGAGATATCCTCTTCTTTTCCCTTCAGATGTACAGTGAGCTGTGCCATAGCCAAAAAGTTATGGTCTGATGACAATAATAATAGAATGCAGTACAGTTACATGAAAATAAATTAAAGTTTGGCCTGACACTCTAGACAAATTATTTTTCCTGAAGTATTTGAATCATTTCACACTTGGTAACAATTTGATACATTCTTCAGTAGAAGTTATGGTATTCAGCATACATGTGGTAAAGAACACTTTTCATATCCTCACGCATGGACAAGTCTTTTTCGTGTTAGGGTCTTCTTCTTTAGTTGTATCACTCCAACAATGAGTTTGTATCTCACTGCATTTGTTTCAAGTACATCCTCTCTATAGAAAACTGAAAGTGCAGAGAAACTAGTGGTCACTCATAAAGTGAGTAGAAAGACATTTCAGGTGGGATTTGGATCCTTCAACACAGATATCTAGTGACATTTTAGATGGCCTAAGGTCTTTTAGACAACTGCTGGCCTCCAACTATCACTCTGGAAGGATACAGGTCTCCTATAGGTCCTGTATCACAGCTGTCAGCCCCAGGTAGGTATACAGGATATGTCATAGTGTGCGAGGTGACACTGGATGTCTAGATGAGCACTTGAACCCCATACTTCAGGACCTTTCCTCAGTTAGAGTCCTCCTTCTTGTCCCTTCTTGACACCAATCAGAAAGCTGTAGTCAGCTCTCATCTACAGTGAGCTAGAAGAATTAACATTATAGCTATAATGTTTGAGTAACCCTCTTTCACATTATTGCACAACTGCTCTCTCAGTTATGGTCGAGTACTCCTGAAGATGTCCATTTAGAAACTGTTTGGGAAGTTTAGTAGTCTCTCACCCACAAGAGGAGAAATTTCTTCAGTTGTTTCTTCTCTTCTTATCTATCAGTTCTGCAAATTCAGCTTTAGGCTTTTATTTTCACACATCAGTGACCACTGACTGTAACAGGTCTATCTAGTTGAGCCTTTAACTCATATCAACTCAGTTTAAAACCACACAACCTCATACAAACATTTCTCTTTGTGGATAGTAAGCAGCTGCATCAAATAGTTTTCCTGTATAACTATTTACAGAAGACTGGGGTTGCAAGAATGCCATGGAAGATGACTCTCCAGTTTTAATCACCTGATGGCCCAGACTGGGGACCGCCCTGCAGCTCAGATACATGAGCATGATCCATCCTCCAAAGGAAACAAAGTGTGAGAAGTGGGAAATGACAATGTACAGTCAGGGCTTGTCACAGTTTGAGATCAGGGTAATGCCAGAGTGCACAACCAAACACAGCTCCATCATTCAGACACACATTTTCACTTGGGTTCTGCAGTTAGATGGGAAGAAAGAGGTATAAAATCCAAGAACAAAACAGTTGAAAGCCCCACTAGTTTCTACAGCCCTTCTGTGATATCATGTACCAGATGCAGCTGGATGAGAACGAGTTCTGCAATCATCCTCCAGATCAACTATGAAAGCTGACCTGCAGCAACATCTTGACAATATTCCAGGTTACATACAATTGCCTTAAAAGTGTGTCATATTTGCATAGGCATGTTTAAGAAGAAAAACCAAACAGTTACTGTCAGATGAGGGCCTTCTCCTAGCAAGCAAGGAACAAAAAAAAAAGTCAAGAGACATACCTCAAGCATGTTGCTCTATTTAAGATCTGAAGCCAGAAAAAAAAAGGAATCAGTAATGGAATTTGGTTCCACTGAAGAAAAAGTCCAGGGTATAGTCTACTACTGCTTTCCATTCTGCAGACCAGGCTGGCTGACAGAAAAAAGTGTACAATGGCTCCTTTTTCAAGGAAGTAGTAGAAACACCTGCTATAGCTAATTTTCTAAGCTTGTAAAAGAACAAGTTATTTTTAATATAAGCAAATACTGGGCAGTAAATCTCCTCCATCACATAGTTCACAGAGTACAAACCAATCTGGAGACACATGGCCTTCCTCATGAAATCTCTTCTGAGCATCAGGGAAATCCACTTCCTTCACACCACGTGAGTAAGGCTAAGCTTTACTGTTTGTCGGATGACTGTAGAGAAGCAGGATTTGAACAGAAGAACAGCCAAGGTACATTCTTTGAAAAGAGCTTCTCCTTTCACTTCGGGAATTGGGTGAACTCAGACCAATGTACAAAGCCTCTCCAAGCATTTTAACATCTTCCAGTGAAGCAGTGCTGGTCTTCCACGTAGGAAAGCCAGATTATACCCGAGGTCAGTGAATAGCATAAGCCAGAAAGGATGACTTCAGAACTACTACAAAAAACCACCAGAAAAGCCACACCACCAAGCTGTGAGATCTGAATGTCCTTACCCACCTGGCTTAAGGTTTAGACCTTCACGCCTGGAGTGGGTGCTTCCTCAGGGTTTAATGCTATGACTCAAGAACTCAAAGTTGTTTTGAAGGCTACTAAATAGCATTTTCTCCTATTTACTTTTAAGGCCACACTGCAGCTGGTCTTTGAAGATGGGCACTCCTCTGCGACAGCAAGCTTGCTGAGAGGTGAGAAAGAAGCCCGTTTTTCTATCAAGGAAGATAGTAGCATTCTTACCCCCTGCACCCTGGACACAGGTTACTAGAAGCCTATTTGTAGGCTCAGTGAAATGCAGACTGAATTAAATAGTCTGGCATGAGTGGAAATATTTGAGTTAGATAAAAATTGAATGTTGTACAGAATGACCTAAAAAGTCAACAGCCTTAGATTTCAGTGTGCAGATACCTGAAGCCACAAATCTAGACAAGATAAACAGTAAAACTGGAGAAAGGGGAAAAAACCCCAAAACAACAACAATAAAACAACTCACAAAACCAGAGAAAAGAGATAACACAACAATTTTCTGCATGTTACAGATAGTTTTTCAGACTGGGATTTTAACTGGCAGAAAAAAATTAATTATTTAGGGAAAAGACTCCTAGGAAGCCTGCAAGTCTCGTTCAAGCTAATTTGAATCTAACCATTCATAAAATACACTATACCCTGGAGTAGATGGACTTGCTAGTTATTTTCCTTCAGGTAAAAAGCAAACATCCCTTTGCCAAAAATGCTTTTAGATCCATTGTGCTTTGCCAATAGACCTAACAGTTTTCTATTTTAAGTAGAGCTGGAAGTAATAGGGCTTTATCATCCTGCAAAACTTAAGTTTTAGAAGTTTTCCTGTTCTGTGTCAGGAAAATGGAAGTCACTGAGAATTCCTCAGGAGAAAGAGCAAACAAAGAGGAAGCAACAAACACCAAACACTCAGTCTGATCTGCCTGAGTAATGGGAGACTAACAAAGGTCTTTAGTAAGAATCATAGCAAGAAACTTACCTCTATTTGCTTTTCAGACCTATGTCCCAACTATATGATGGTATGGTATTCTGGTGAAGGTCTATTCTCAAAAATGTTTCATGAAAAAAAAAAAAAATCTAATCAATCAGCATCATCAATGAAGAAATTGTGTAAAAATCCCTGATAGGGCTGCAATGTCAATTTTATTGACACACATGACATTTTTCAGCAGGTTTTAATGGATACAAACAAAGAAGAAACAACTCAAGACTATGATAAAAGGAAAGTTTTTTATTGACCACTGAAGAAGGCTAATTATATTTTTCCTGGGATGTCAGAGGTAGAGTCTGTGCTACAACGGGATCATTCACCTGCCATCAGTGTTTCCTTTGCTATAAAGCAAAGCCTACTAAAATAATTTATGTTGTGATATTTAGCTCCAGTGTCATTATGCACAAAATGAACTACATTTGGGATAAGGGGACCGAATACTGACAAATCCTTTCAAAAATAATTTGATACAAGTTTTAGTTAGTCACCTAGCCAGTTGTTTACGCATGAATCTGTACCTGACAATCTGAAGCTAAGAAATATATGACAAATTAAACAATGGTGGTGACACTGAATTATGAAGATCCAGTCCGGTAGCTATTTAAATTGCACTAGAGAGCCATTCAGAAACTTTTTCCAAAAATAACCTTCTGAACATTTCTGAATAAAGTACACTGGAACAACTGTACTAGCAAATCAGTGTACTTGCACAGAAAAGTTTAACTATAGTGACATTGTTGGGCTCTGATGCTTATGCCTTCAATTCTGATTTCATAAGCAAGGTAAGAAAACAGCTATTGCAACCCCTGTTCAGCGTGTGAAGCCTAGCTGAAAGACCTTTTAGATATTATCAAAGTTTGCCACCAGAACTAGAAGAACATTTAAAAAATGTCTTGATGTTAGGTCTCATCTAGTATTGACCAGACTAATGACTACAAGGGTGAGAGTTAATTTATAAAATCTAACAACATTAAGATGGGAGACACTTCCTACCACCTGAAGGACATGACTGGAATTCAATAGAATTGTTCCAAGTTTGACATGTGCATCGAAACATCAACCTGAAGAAAGCCAATAAATGGGTAAAGTCCCACACTTTGGAAGGGGGCATTAGCAGCACAAATGCAAAATGAGGTAGGAAGGTAACTTTCTAAGTAGCTATTTAGCAGAACTGGTACTGGCCTTTTGCGCTAGAAGTGCCAGGTAAAAGGAAGCAAAAAAGAGGGTATTGCAAGATATCAATACAAGATGTTGTAGCAAGACACAAGACAGTTTTTCTACTCTACTTAGTGCTACTGAGGCTTCATTTGGAATCTAGTACCCAGTTCTAAGCGTTATTGCTTCAGAAAACTATAGACACTGGAGAGCCCTGAGAGTACAGCAAAACCAAGTAAATCAGAAGTTTACTTTTTTTCTTAACTCACAATTTTCTAGAAGAATTGGACAAATTCAGTCTAAAAGACATGACTAGGACTGAATGGGTATAGGTAGGGTGAATCAAAATTGCTAAATTTAAGGTGCGGAAGGGTTTCTTCCAGGACAAATTTTTCCTTGCATGTACTTAAATTCTTGTAGTACACCACTGGGCTCAAAGTAAAACCAAAGCTGAAGACAAGAGAAGCAGCGTACAGACATGCAACTGTCTACCCTCCTGAAGTGTTTGAGCTGTTTCTGGCCCAGTTTAAGCCTCATTCAACTCATGTGCTCAATTCCCGTGCAGAGTTCTAGAGTCAGCATGGGCCAAAGATCATTCCCAACAGGCTGGTAGGATGTGACTATTTGTTCTGGAGACTAAAAAAAAAAAGAAGTTTAATAGTAGAGACATGGACAGGCCAATCTAGCTGGCATTTGGGTTGTAAAACAGACCCTGACACTGTCCAATTTCTAATAACATTTGGCTATATCTGTGCTTCTAAAGAAGAAAGTGACTGGCTATTCTTTTAGGCCACACGGGCAAAAGAAGGGAAAATAATCAGCTTGCAACAAAAACTAGTTCTTCACACACCCCCCCCTCCCAATATCTAATTTTTCTGACCAACAGGATGGTAAAGCGTGCACAAACTAGAAGAAATTAAATTCTCTCCACTGGGGAATTTATCTGACATCAGCAAAGTAAAATCAAGCTAGATGATCTGGTCTCGTCTACCTCTTCTTTTCTAGGATTTATTTAGTTACATCTACTCAAGTTTGCCATCCTTGCCAACTCACACTCCAATCTTATGGGAAAAGATATCCCATGCCATTAAAGCCCTCTCCATTGCCAAGACCTTAAACAGGGCTCTATCTCCCTTATTAGGGGACTTCAGGGCAGAATGTACTTTTATACCTTTAACAGCATAGCGTAAGGATCATGCATCTTCTTTCCTGTGGTCTTGAATGACAAGCACTCTGGCAAGCAAGCTCTCTATAAGGACGAATTTCATCTTCCAGTGAGTGAGTTGTGAACTAGACCAAAATCCAGACAGCTCTCTTCACACATTACATAGGTACCCCTCAACCCCCTTCCTCAAAAGCACTGTATAAACCTTCAGCCAATGCTGCTCTTAGCTTTCTAAGTTCTAAACCAATGAGAGAAAAAAGGTAGAAAACCAATGAAAGAAAGGAACACAACTTCAAAAATACGAACACATTGCTTCACAAAGTAGTTCCAAGGCGAGGTATCTTAGCACACAGCTGTAATCAGTATGGCAAGGTTTCTGCTTCTTGAGGTCAGTGTCATTGATGTTTTAACTGTTTAAGACAGAGTATCAAACACAGGTGTCAGTTCAGTGAATGATGTTCTCATGCTGCAGAAGCTCAATTTTACATACCTTGCCCAGACACAAAGCTGTCAGGGGCTTTCCTTGAATAGGGAGCCTAAGTCCACAGAACAAACCCTGAAGGCAGCAAAAGGAAAAACAAAACAAAACAAATACAAGCAACCAGAACCTCTGCACTCAGTAACAGACCTTCTACTTTGACCATCTACTAGATTTAGGAATTTTCCAATAACAAAAATAAGTTAACTGTAGAATTCAACTAATAAATCCAGTACTTCAATATTGACCAGATAATGCAAAGAACAGCACTTGTAGTCATGTCATACTCCTTCACTGCAGACTTGCTGCTATTTTCTAAGTTGCGTCTGTCACCCAAGTCTATGAGGATAAAAATTCCGAAGTCTACCTGGAGACACATATGCAACACCATGTACACACCACCACAGTTTTAGGTGAAAGTCCTACAACAGTTAAACAGTCTATAAATAAAATACGGTAGCTTTTAAAATATTCACATACTTTTGGGGTGATCTACTATCAACTTCAGCTTTTAGTCGCAAATTCTCTCTTAAAAGGCTATTGTTTTCCATGCTCAGTTTCTTATTTGCCTAAGGAAAAGAAAAGGAAAAAAATAAGTATACAGTAAACCAGAAATGACTTCTAATATTTATAGGACAAGCTGTTTGTCTTTTTTAAAGAGACAGAACTAGAAATGTGAAGGCAGGAAACAGCCTTCAGACAGGGACACCACTTAAAAATCACCATGGGAAATGGCTTGCAAAACTGAATAGCGAACAGACATTTTTTATTTATATTCCCAAAATACATCGCAAGTGTCCTATCTAGGGAAATAAACACAGCTATGTTAGTTAGTAAAGAAAGTCATTAAGGAGATGTACTAATGGCAATTCCATGTTTTTTTTTTCCACATGACTAAACACGTTAAGTACATTAACATTACAATGTGCAGGTATCAGCAAAACTAATGTTGAACAGCTTCCTCCATTCCAAATCAGAGAAAGATTACTTTGGGTTTTTTGGCTTGTTGTTTTTAAAGCATAGTTATCCTACGGACGTAAATCCATTACGACAAGCTATTTGCTGTCTGTCTTCATTTTCTTCCAGGATGTTGTGATTAAGACTCCTGATTCACAACCCTTCTTACTCCTTGAATTGAGGTCAATTCCTTCTTCTCAGTTCAACGGACACCCTTATTAACAAGATACTTCATATAAAGGGAAGTTTTCCTGCTGCCGTGTTTCAGAACAATGAGTGCCACCATCCTAACAAGTAGAAAATACTCTTTGCACTTCATAGTCTGCTCAATCTCCATATGCTGAAAACAGCACCACCAGTCCAGGACTCATAATTCATAGCCTCAATTAGATGATGCTTCCACTGCATAATAAAAGTCATCTAGAATTAGATCTGAAGAAGGAGCTATGCAACTGGGCTCAGGAGTGAAGTGTACTTTTTCAGAAGCATCAAACAGTGCAAGAAGAGAGGCAGAAAACTCTAAATGCTTATACAAATATTCCCAGCAACCCCTCCAGGTGAGGCTAAGACAGTAGGAGGTAGGGGGAATGGAGCAGACAAAAAATAAACAAACACCACCCCACCACCCCCCAAACACCACAATATTCCTAGGGGCAGAAAGACTAAATAGACTTCTGGTAAAGAAGCAACAGGAAGGGTGAGCCCAGGGCTTGGATGCCTGAGTGTCAATTATTTGGTATTTAAAAAATAAAAGCACAAAAAACTATCCTGAAAGCAATGAGTAAGAATCCAGGACACCTCACTTCCAAAGGAACATCAAACCATTTGACAACATGGCCAAGACCTTTCTCTCTTTCCAGAGACACAGTTCTCCCAGCCACACAATCAAATAGTAAACTCTATTGCGTAGAGTTGATAGGTAGGGCATCCACCTGGCACATGGCAAGGCAGGACTGAACCTCTTTGGTGCCCTTCTTCCAGAGAGCGCTCTACCCTCCAAGCCAGTAATCTGCAAGGGATCCCCACTTGCAACACAATCTCTAGATTAATGAGTTCATGTAACTGCATTATTAATGAGTGTACTTTGTCTAGTATTTCTACTACTGGGTTTGTATCACCACTTCCATACTTGTTATGACTCCACTCAAAGTCATAATGCCTACTTTGGGAGTCTCTGCTCTAGAACATTAAATAGTAAAGGTGGCTGCTATTTCCTGACTCAGTCTGGTTTTAAAAAGAAAGTGATGGCAACTACATTTTCTGAGGGACCCTGTCTCACTGGGAAGCGATGGTGGTGGAAGCTCCTGGGTCAGGTACTTCAGGGGATAAGAAGGTTTCTGGTGTACATGGGAAAGAGGTCTTGCTGTTCAAACTGGGGTTGGTCAGTGCATGCTTAGAAGTGAAACAAGGTCTAAAAAAAGAGCCAAGTGATTTCAGGTACTTCTGGAATTGAGCAGCTATTGAACAGGGAACAGATGGGAAGAGAGTGCCTGGATCACAGTTTAAGACTTGGTCCCTACAAGCCATCTAAACCTCTATTCGTATCTAACCCTTAACCAAATTCAGAGACTCCATAATCTTAAAACTCTTTTCTTGTTAAGGCTGAAGTTATATTGAAAAAAAGCCCAAACACACCCCTCCCTCAGTCCCTGCTATATTCTTTTTACTTCCCTGGGGAAAAAGTTAAAAACCTTAGTCACCACAAAAAAAAAGAGGCAGTACAGTTTAACTTTACGGGAAAAAAAACCCACAAAAAGATTTGGCAGACAAGAACTCCTTTCTGCGAACCCCCTTTTGCCAACTACAAGTGACTCTGAAGCTCCTGGGATCCTCTTAGGAGGGCAGATGATGTGTCCCAGCCTGTAAAGTTGAAGTCCGAGTCTAGCCAAGCTATTAAAAAAGCTGATTTTGGAAACTCAGCTTATTCCTTTTAGTGTTTATCACGCAGTCCAATCAGGGCCACGATTGGCTTGACTACACAGAGGCAAATCTAGTAGTGTCCCATTAACAACAACAGAATAACAGAACACTATAATTGTGGGCCTCTGAGTCTGTAGCACAGGAAAAGTGTAAACACTATTAAT
Source organism: Fulmarus glacialis (assembly GCF_000690835.1). Classification (NCBI taxonomy): domain Eukaryota; kingdom Metazoa; phylum Chordata; class Aves; order Procellariiformes; family Procellariidae; genus Fulmarus; species Fulmarus glacialis. Next base: position 8,307 of record NW_009197320.1, on the reverse strand, counting down.
GCTTACAAAGGAAAAAAAAAATGTCCTAAACATGTAACACTTCCGTTTTGCAGAAGGCAACCCAGGATTGTTAACAGACGAAATAAAAGCAGCATTTTGAATAAATGCAAGTCCAGTTCTTTCCACCTTGCCTTTCAAATTAATCTTGAAATTTCACTCTTCTTCAATGTTTGAGGTAATCTTTCTCGTGCCCGCAAGTAAATTTTGCAAGATATTTTTATTTAGATGTATTTTCACATGACTATCTCCGGCACCCCTCCTTCTACAATATCAGGTTTTCTTTTACATTACATTCAAGATGTATAAAAAAGCCGCAGATTTCCAGTAAAGGATCTTCTGGTCATAAAATGCTGAAGCTTATCTATTTTCGGTCAAAGGGTCAAGTTACTCTGTCTCAGCAAATTGCACCAAAAATATCGGCTAGCAGGGAGGGCAATAGTGCAAAATCTGCCTCAGCCAACTGTACTGTGTTTGGCCACTGAATGTTGTAAAATAGATATATTATATAGATTATTGCAAGCCTGAAAAATCTGGTCATCAATACTGTTGACAAGTGCTACTATAATCCAATTACCCAGTCATACAGTGACAGAGGAGTTGAAGAAGAGTCACGTACAAGACTCACTAGAACAAGCAATAACATCTGACACTTGCAAAGACTATATGGAAATACTATGACACACCAACAGTCACTGGAATTCAATTTCTTCCTCTTTCTTCTGGATCTATGAAGTAGACAGACATCATGTTAGCTCTCACTCCCGTTTAACTAACACAAAAGAGTTACACTACAAGATAGCTGAAGAAATGTATTTATTACCTCCTTTAACTTTTCCACGTTATCCATCACTTTTTCATATATATCATTGGCAGCTTTCAGCTTTTTGCTCCATTCCTCTGGGGTTTCTGGGCCACCGGTACTTGCTTCTGCTGACTGGCTAGTTTCCTCATTTTGGCAAGACAAAGCTGATGCCGCAGGATCCAAAAGAGATTTCAGCTGTGTCTGTAAACTGAGATTTTTACCTCTCAGATCTTCCACTTCTTTTTGCAGGGACTCTATTTCATCCTAAAGGTGTCAGAAATTCACGGGAATTAAAATAATGCATGAGATTAATTAAATAATACTGGCAAGTTCCCACAGCACTTTAGAAACATTGGTTCTCTGGCAAGCCCAGATGCATGCCTTCACTTACACATATATCGAAGTATGCTTATATATTGTGCTCTAGGCAGGATTTTAATCAACCTGCACACTCAAGCATAGTGAAGGTTTTAGTGAAGGGAATCCCTTGACTACATAAAGGACCCTGAACAAACTGGTGGGCAGACCAAAAGCTTCAAAGCATTCAGCAACATGAATCTATTATTAGGGCACTCTGTGGGAGGATTTCCTGTATCAAGAGTGTTCTTAAGGTCATCCTCTGCTGACTCATTTGCTGTTATTTGAGAACATTTCTCTCATATCATTCTGAAACATCACATGTTCAGATGCTGAAAGTCTCAAGATTCAAAATGGACAGAACACAGCCTGGAAGAGGCTGCTCCAGCTACATGGAAGTAGCAACATCTTAGGAAAGACTCTCAAAATGCAAAGAACAAAGCTCTGAGCTGTATTGGTCTGAAGCCACAGAGAAGCAAAAACCTTCAAAAGCCTGTTTTTAAAAGGATAAAAGAAATAATTTATCCTGAAAACATGTCTTCTACACTGTTCACCAACTTAAATACTTGAGTTGCTCAAGGTTAAATTACTACAGGAGGTCATATATGGCATTCACATCAATCCAAGGCATATTTGCACAAATAATCAAGCTCCCCCCCCCCCCCCGCCCCAGCATGAGAACAACCATTTTAAATGTAGTTTTTTTGAAGAGATTTATATTATCCTGTGCCTGTCTGTGTGATTTTGGAGTTAATTCAATACAAAGGCAGGAAACCACCTTTTCCTGACTCCTTCTTTCATAGAGGATGAAAGAAGCTGAGCTACAGGCAAGCTTGTCATAAAAGACAGCCCTTACTTCCCCAGTGTTAAGGATATATACAGTGTCCATTTCCTTTCTCTCATTCCCCTCCCCGAGACAGGCTTCCTTGCAAAATATGCAATGTCTTCACACTGCTGCTACTAAGGAAACAATAGCTGAGAAAACAAACTATGCATATTCCTTATTAACACCTTTTCACCTTGTTCCTAAGAGAATATTTTTCCAGCAGGGAAGTGGAGATTAACTTCCAAGTATTCACTCACTTTCAGAAAACAATAAAGCAACAATGATAAAAATTAACGAATGCCGTAAGGTTACAGTGGGCAATATTCTTTAAGAAGGAATTTAGTCTCCCTGAGCAACACGGAATTACTTCAGAAAATGTTTGCATTTGTAGTGAAGACAAAAAAAAAAAGTCCCCAACACTCATTATGCATAAAGAAAACCCTCCCATACCACCTGGGGGTGGAATTCCCGCAAAACTATGGAACTGGCTGTACTTGGCTACCTGTAGCATAGAAAGAACATCACCATGACTTCAGCGGGATCACTTCAAACACCAGCAAATGCTCTCTCGTAACCTTAGCCAGAAGGTGGGATTTTAATGCAGTTGAGTTTCATGTGGATTCAGTATAAACCTCTACTCAAAAACAACGGGACTCAAAGCAAAAGGACCAGTGGTATGCAGTAATTTAACAGTTGCAGTTCATCTGGAAAGTCACAACACTCCCCATGTCCTTACCTCATATTCTTTGTGGAGCAATTCAAGCCTTGTTTTGCGTAGGTGTTTTCTGACTGTCGGACTAAATATAGGATCACTTTCACTCGTTCCTCCTAAAAGCAGCACAGGATGAAAGAAACTCTAATTCTGTTTCTTTTTCAGTCAATTCAATACTAGTAATCTACCTTATAGCTTTTTTCATATTAGCAACTACAAATACATCTAATATTGGACCAATCTAGTACCACGGGAGATCTAAAGTCCTTTCATTTTCAGAACAGGTTAAACAGGAGTTATCTATCAGTGATGCTTAGAAATCAAAATCCTGCCTCACAGCAGGAAGACAACTTTTGAATTTTTCAACTTTGTATTTTCCTTGACAGAATCCTATCTTATTTAAGACCATACTATTAAAACAGAGCTAAGGGCGGGGGGGGGGGGGGGGGGGGGAAATCAAGCATAGTACAAGACAGCTAAGTTTCTAAAATGAGATTGTTCAGTTAGATTTTTCTCTCAGAACCAAATAGCAGAGCTGATATTTTATGTCAAATAAAGATCGCAGTATTTCCTAGCTCTGGGGAAGTTCAGATCCTCATTCAAGTGTTGGAGCTTTGACTTATTTCTGTGCTAAGAGACATTTTCTTAAAAATAAAGCAAAAGGGAGGAAATGGTGAACAAAACAAAACAAAGAAACACAAAAAAGAAAAAAGACCACATACTCATTCAAGATTCTGGATTTAAGTACACTATTTCTCAGCTAAATGCTATTCTCTTAGGACAACAGGTTGCAACGCATAGGTAGAGCACTTCAAGAGAGATGCATTTTTTCCAGTTAAAGGCACCATCCAAAGAAGATTTAAAAAACAATCATTAGAGCCGCGGGGTGCTTGCTGCCTTTGAATAATCTGGCCATTAATACACACATTATCTTCAGAATTTTTACCATGTAGCTATTATGCTTCCGGAAAGAGTTAAAATCAGATCTTCCTTAGACGCTGGTAAAAAACACAGAGGAAAAAATATCCAGACATCTCTGGACTCAAAAGAATCTCCTCCAGCAGTAAATACCAGAAAGTTATTGCAAAGCCTAAAGTTGTCCTTACCTATAATTTCCTTGCAAGGATTTTCAGGCGTAATGGGAATCCTGCAAGCTGGACACTGATTATTGTTCTTCAGCCACACTTCAATACAAATGGAACAGAAGACATGGTTGTTGACACAGATGACTGGGTGACGGACCTTTTAGTATTAGGGGGGGAAAAAAAAAAAAAAGAAAAAAAAGCAAACAAACAGAAAGCACTATGAATACTTTAAAACTCTTTCAGGTAACAGAATACAAAAAATACACTACTCCATCTCAGTGCAAGTCTGGTCTTGCAGGAAAGAGACACTGTTGTTTCATGGGGCCAGCTAGGAGTGACCTCCTGACTCACAACACCAAACTTCCCTATTATTGAAGGCACCAAAGCTATAACCATTTTTGCAGAACTAAGGTCCTTGATTCCAAGAGCTCATTAATACACAGCGTGGCAGGCACCCTTCCCTCGCCTCACAACCTCTGAGAACTGCAGCCAACCACTCCAGTGAAATGCATTTGCCTCCCTAGGTAGAAGGAGACCAAAAGACACGCATTAACTGACTTGCAGAAGTAAGGGAATGAGGGATTGCTCCTGGCAACAACCAATACTTTGCCTTGGAAGAGGTGTCACTGAAACGGATAGTGTTACAGATTAACTCCACATAATCAGCTTCACAGAAATCAGCCTTAGAAAGGATAAGGGTCAAACTCACAGAGCAGAAACGTGAACCAGCAATCACTAATTCAAGCCTCCTGCTAGATATGCATTGCTACTAAATAAGTCATTACCCAAGAATGGGGCAGCTAACTGAAGGATTAAATATTCCAATCAGACACAGATCATTTCAAGAAGCTTTCCCTCCCCTTCCAAAACAGCAGGGTAAACAAACTTTTAGGAAATATTAATGACAATGCATTATTCTCTCTTGTCATTTAACTACAAACCTTGTTTAAAAGTAAGTATGCGTTGAAGGACCAAATACGATACGGAAGAAAAAGACTTTCCCCTATATCTATGCCTTACTGCAGCTTCTGTTACAGCTTACTGTAATACACACTCTCAGATCTCTTAAGACTTAACAGCACTATCTGTGTTAGGGGTCTTAGAAATAATTATTTCTTTTCCCTCCACCACTACTTTTGCCCAAGAAACGTGTTTTGAGACACAGAAGTAGCAGTATCTATTACTTTAGAGTCTACTGTGTTGCACTTAAAACCCAAGTTCAAGAGAATTCTTTCAACTTTAAAAGAAGTTCTCATCATGCCCAAGATCTTCCTCTTTCATTCTATTAGTAAAGTAGTCGAACTAAAAAGCAAAAATGAAACGTTGGCAAGGAGAAGCAAGCAACTGGAAGGACAGCCAAAAATCACTTCGGAAAACAGATTAGATGTGTCCTGTAGTAATCATACCCATACAATCAGTGTTGCACAAGCTAAAAACCAAGCGTTTTACCACCAAAATACACATGGATCTGAATTAAGGCTCAGATCTGTCAGCTGCTTCTCCAACTTACTGTCTATGCCTCTGTCACATTACAGGATTCACAGTATCTTTAAAACCTCCAGTATGACAGTCCTGGGAGTCAAAGGATTTATCTATACACAAACAGAAACTCAAGTTATTGAAGGCGTGAATAGAGAGAGACTAAGTGATTTCTCCAAGTGTCTGCACACTTTCAGCTCTAATTAAGGAGGCTTTTTTTGTGATTAATGCAAGCATTAGCACACCAATGCTTTGGAAACGTTTAAATATTACAATTTCAATTATTAAAAAAAAAAAAAAAAATCTTGTTATTTACTGCTTTTCTTTACCAGAAAAAGAGCTTTCTCCAGCTTTCCCACCAGCAGCTAGAAGAAAAAAAAAAACAACTTTTTCTCTGGCCATACTTCTTTCTTCCTCAGAAGCATCCTGAGAATAGTTATATGGAAGGTGATGATAGGATACAGAGCAGAATAACATAAAATAATCCAAACAGGAAAAGACATTTCAAGAGTGCAGGTCTCCCCCCCGGGGAGCAAGAGACCCTCAGTTACCCCAAACCTGACATGGAAGCGCACTTCTTGCAAGTGAATGATTACTCCATATCTCTAGCAAAATAGTAAGTCACATTTATTACTCTCTAGGGTACAGTGCTTCTGATTTACACACCTTTACAAGTTTCATTTCAGGGCTGAGGTTTATACTTTTGTTGGTTCAGGATCCACAGAAAGCAATCCACAGCAGAAGCTGCTATTGAAATGTCACACAATGGCTGGGGGTGCTGCTGCCCTTCACCGAGTCCCTGAGCCACCGACTGTGACAAGCCCAGCGGGCAGGGGATCACAACATACTCATTACTAAAAAAGCATTTCACTTGTATTAGAGCACAGTTTCAGTTCCTTAATCGACCATAATGTCTAGAAAGACTACAGCTTATTTGGGAAGGCTTGATCAGCTAGGTGATTTTGAGCAATTTCCCAATTTTTCCCCCCACACAATGCGATTCCTATGCAGATCAAAATCAAATCCTGTACACATCTATGTCAATTTGAAGGCACTTCTGGACCTCCAGGCAGCATTAACGGAGGAGCAGGCGTGTGGAAAAGCAGGCACACGGATACTAGTGAACGAATCCCCAGACATCCTAGGGGGTTTCAACACACACAGAATCACGTGCCCGAGCCCAAGCAAACTGTCAACACCAAAACCAACAGGAGAGACCTTCAGTCATTCCAGGACGAGTAAACCTAACGGCCTGATGCAGATGGCTTCTGATCTGCTCACTAATTATGAATACAGATATGTTAGAAGATAGCCCAGATTGTGTTAAAAGAACATTCAGGTAACAAACATGAAATTTATCGAAGCAATTAACTCTTATTATAAATGGTTATTTGCACACCGTGCCAATATACTTTACAACACTGTTCACATTAACAAAATGGGCTAACGTTTCCCCCCCCCAGTGCCAATATACTTTACAACACTGTTCACACTAACAAAATGGGCTAACGTTCCCCCCACCCCCCGCAAGACTTGTGCTTCATTAAAAACAATGAGTGGTCGACATTATTGAATGAGTTTCTCTTCAACATCTCTTTTTAACCCCTTACCATTATGCACAGTGAATAGTTTCTATTTTGCAGCCAGTCCTTTGTAAATTTTGCAGAGATAGCAAGAGGTATATTCTGATTGTAGCGTCGGCCTTCCACCGAATTTGAAACCTATGCTACAAACCACAGAAGTATTAGAGTATGTCAGCCGTCCATGACACTTTCTGCTCCCCCCTACAAGATAGGACAAAACTGGCAAGGTTTTTCCCTTAATTTAAACTAAATAACTTTTTTTTCCTCTAACCTTACTCTTGAAAAGAGAAGAGCTTTTTCTGATAGTTTTTCAATGAAGTTCCAAGATGGAGATGAAGATACATACTAAAAAAGCTGTCAACTTTGGCAAAATTTAAACAGCTTCATGCATCTAAAAAGGAAAGCATTCAAATATCTTTATTACGGATATCACCAGTAGATTCACTTATGTAATGTTAATATATTACCTCAGTGCAAGATACCAAGTAAGAAGAGTGTGGAAATCTCTTCCACTACAAACCCAGGAACATCAATTCCTGACCAACTCCAGAAAAGAAGCGGAAGTATGAAACAGTGGCTTGAAATAACCAGTGACTTTATAGCAAAATATGAGTGAATACCTAACGAATCTATCAAGTGTTTAGATTAGAGAGTCACTAGGATCAGATTTAGATGGCAAATACATTGTCCGTTTGATTTTGCTCTCCTCTTTTTCAAGAGTATCCACTCTGCATCACAGACACAATGAACTTGTGTTCTCCATTTTCATTAAACAGATAAATAGAAAAGGAGAGGGAACAGGACCACAGCCAGGAAGTCTTGCTCGGCTTCCACAGAAAAGCCAAGAAATGAGTAAACATGGTTGCTAAAAGCATCATTCTCTGTCAGAGTCAAGAGAGTTGAGAGAAGGGAGATGTCTGACTACTCTCACTACCAGCGCTACACCCACTTCATACACCAAACGCGCCTATTCTTTTGTTATCACTCCAGCAGAAAAGGTCTCCGGAGTAAAGGCCACGGGAGGTAGAAAGAAACCGGACAGTAAATGCCAGAGTACAAACATAAAAGGTTATTTCTTCCCGTGTAATTACTATTGTGCTTTAAGAGGTTTGTTTTGTTTCGGAGGGCAATGAAACAAGAAAAAAAGAGTAGTGAGAAGCAATTAGTGACAGCTATGAGATTAGCTCTGGGGCTTTCGGAGAAGAACAGACTAGCAAGAGCCCTCCGCGTCCCGAGGGAGAAGAGAAAGGGACTGAGAAAGGGTCAGAAAGAGGAAACGGAAACTTCTTCTCCAGACTGCTGCAGTTTTGCTTAACACTTTTAAAACCCCCTTGGTTATACATCCCCTCTTTGTTTCGCTTGTCTTCTGCTTCACAGCACCACGCTCACACACGCAACTCACCTAACATTTTAAAACACTCTCGCTCCTACGGATACCGGAGGAAGAAAAACCTCCAAGACCT
>NW_009197319.1:0-1521 GCF_000690835.1 Fulmarus glacialis | reverse complement strand
GTCCATCTGCGCTGGCTGTTAGTTATTTATTCCAAAGTCGGATTTATTCTGGGCAGCTGCAAATCTGCTGCTGTCAGGCAGCCACCGACACGTTAACACTCAGCTCCAGCCTTTTCCTTTTTTTTTTTTTTCCCCCTGCAGCAGAACTGGACAAGCTTAAATCCAAGCTTCTATATACTTTTATTTAGACCTTGGAGAGGCACGTTTCTGCTCCAGCTCCGCTGCGGTATTTAACCCCATGCTGCAGCTTATGAGCTGCAAGGCGCGGGAGTAGACAGGGCTTAATTGCGATACAGCTGGCATGCATGCATTTAACTGGTTACGGGCAAGGGAGGGTTTGTAATCCCTTATTTTCTGGGGTTTATAATTTGTCTGCATAAAACCATGCGTTCCCGGTTGGTACGCACCCCCTGCGCCCCGTGCAGAAAAGCCCACCCAAAAGCTGTGTGGATATTGGTAAGGAACAGGGAGGGGTGATGGCATCACCCCCTTTAAACCATTATATTGTTCTTTTTCTAAATGTTCCTAACTTTCTAAATGTCCAATATCGGGCACCGGGGACGTGGCCCCGGCCGAATCGCCCGTTCCAGAGCATCGATGCCCAGAGAGACAAGAGACCCGGCCGCGCCATCCCTCTCCGGCCGGATTTACCCCGATGCAGACCCAAAGCCCAGCAGCCGACTGCTCCGTCAGCCATCTCCTCCCCATTCCCATTCCGCTCTTTATTGTTAACGTGCCCATTTAACGCGTTCTCCCATCTGGGTTTTAAATTAGCTAGCTGCCACCTTGGACTTCTCTGCAGATTTGCGAGCAGTCTGTTGGGTGTTGGTACAATTATTTGCCTGCTTTTTTTCTGCTCTGTTATAGATACATATGATTAAAATTAATATTGTGCTCGCTTTCCAATTCCTATGCATGAGTACAATGGCGTTTTGCTGCAGGCTTTGCCACGTTGAAAGGGATGTTGACATTTATGAAATGTTTCTATTCACCTCTGATTTTGTAAACTCTCTCGTATGTAATTTTTTTTTTTTTAAAAAACGAAATAGCAAAGCCTGTGATCTGAAATACCTGCCAGGCTCCCCTAGAATAGCAAAGCAAGTTTCAAACGTTTCAGGCAGGCCCAGTGTTGTATCCCAATGTCATTTAAAGGTTGGCACCTGGGGTTTCCAGTGTTTCTAGTTTTCATTTTCTCCCCATTATTATTTACCACCTGCAGGGAAAACTAAGAAAAAAGGGGGAAAAAAAAAAAGACAAAAAAAATAGGATTTGGGGGTTTTTTTCTTTCCCAACAAGTCACAAATAGGTGATGTTTGTGGCTGGGCTGATGGACGGAGCTGTGCCCCTGCCCGGGGCAGGGGGGACGGAGCCAGCCCGGGGCCATGGCCCTGCACGGCCGCGCAGCGGAGCCCTCCCCCCTCTGCCACCGAGCCCCAAAAAGCCAGCCTGGGTTTGCCCAGTGCCGATAGATGCCCAGACCCCCCCGGTCCCACTGGGCACCCAGGGCCCCGAGCAAGGGAC
>NW_009197318.1:0-49134 GCF_000690835.1 Fulmarus glacialis | reverse complement strand
AACCTCATACAATTGGCCTCAGCCCATCATCAGTATCATCAGTAGATACAAGAGCTGAAACTCAGATACTGCAACCTCACTGATTTATGTTCCAGAAAATAGGTTTACTAAGGCAAATGCAAATACTAACATGTAAGTGGTGTATTTCTCTTTATAAAGTACAGAGAAACTGTTCTGCTGTGTGGATACAGGTGTATAAAGTAGAAAGATTAAGAGTAATCCTTGTACCTTTACTGATTTTACTTAGCTTTTTTCCTGACCTACTTACAGCGAGGAAATACAATGCCAATAGTCAGTGTCTTTGTTCCAAGGTATAGAGTGAAAGGATTTATATATCATCTTTGGCATAATTCCTAGAAGTCTAGGGTCAGATTCTGATTCAGCTTTCCCTGGCGTAGGTCTGGAGTACCTCAATTGATTTACTTTGGAGTAATTCCAGATTTGTCCCAGTGCAGCTGACATCAAATCAGGACCCTACAATCCAGCTTTGTTTCATGTAGTTGGGTGAAGAGTTTGGATTGGTATGGTTTAATGGGGAATGAGGTGAGGTAATGCATTTAAAAATATTTCCTTGGAGAGGAAGTAGTTTTTCCTCGTTTGTTGATAGATTAAAGCATAGTTAAATTTGTTGGAATGTATTTTAGCTCCTCATTATAGCAAAACCTACTATTTCAGAATGGGCATGATTACAGATTTTGTAGTGGAAAAAACCTGTAATTTATCTACCTTTGGTAAAAGCATCTTAAAATTCCAAAGACAAAATACTCTTAATTCTTTCAAGTATAAAGTGTACTCTGAAATTATAGCTTGTTCCTTTTTTTTTTTATTTTCTCTGAAAGGGTGTGATTCAATTATAATTTATTAGATACAGTTATTGAACTTAAGCAGAAAAATTCCCTTTATTCACTATTGCTTGTGACCTACCTTACAATACCTGCACTTAAAGAGTGATTCCTGCTAAATAATTTTGATGCACAACTGATGTAGATTGTGTTTTATTTTGAACACTTATGGGCAATGATAAACTCTATTCCAGCGAGCTGCACTTTTTCCAAAAGAATGGGGAAATGTTCAGGTTTAAATGTGCACTTTCTTTTCTGAGAAAAAAAATCCCTCTTACCTTTTTACAGGCCATGGAACCCCAGGGAGATTGTAGTGTGCTGCTGGCGATATCATGGACCATCCAGTTGTCTCAGTCACCTTCTTAGTTTAACTCCAACTGTTAAATAAACATGAGCTTTAACTGTAAATATTTATTTCTTTGCCTCTGGAGAAAACGGAACAAACTTGATCCCTCTATTGAGAAATACGAAACACCCTCCACCCCCCTTCCCCCGGCATGTTTGTTTAGTGGTTCTGCCTCTGACTTGCTAAGAAACCACGTCCTGAGGCCATCACCATGGCTTACTGAGGATCCTCACTTGGTTTCCTTTACCCAGGCACCCATTAGCTTTGGACTACCTGGTGTCCAGCAGGGCTATCTGTCAAAACGCAATGGTCTAAAGAGCCCAGAATGCTGTAAGGTGTTGCCCTTCATTTTCCATATAAGTCCTTATGCATTGCACCTAATTGGAGGATGAATAACACAAAGCTGCTTTACCCTTTCTTGTTTTATATGCATGAATATTCTTCTGGAAGATTTTGTTATATAAAGGGCTCTATTGATGGGAATTATTTAATTTGCAAGTGTTTTCAATTAAAGCTGAAAATGTATTTTGGTTTCATTAGATAGCGAAGTGCCTTTTTTTTTTTTGCCCTTTTTTTTTTTTTTCCTGTTAGCCTGTCATCATGATTCAACATTTCAGGTTAGTGTAGGATTCCCTGAAATGAGCTAACAGCTGCTGCAGCAGCAGTAATGTGTAATTACTTAGAATTAGGCCCAAAGCTCTTTAGTCCTGATGTTTTAGAATTGTGTTGATAATTAGGGACTACTTTTTAAAGAACCACAGTGGTTTTCCACGCAGTTCTGTGAGCTGAGCTGAATGGTCTCCTGATCAATGCAATCAATGCTGCTCCACAGTCTACTGTGGGGAGCAGTTGTGTTCCAGCCCTTTCAATGGGTGGGCTGCTCTTAGGTTTGGGTTTTTTTTTCCCCAGTGGCAGAAGAGTGTCATATTTCATGGCTTCTGGGACACTTTCTGTAGTTCTGCTTCCTTCTGGAAGTCTCTGCCTTCCTGCATCTCTACTGGACTCCAGGTGTTTAAGCTTTCTGCCCTGCATTTTTTCCCCAGCAGGGCCTGATGAAGACCTGAGAAAGAGGGCGGACAAGAGTGTGCTGCTGACTCCATACAATTCATTCAGCCTGTTGCTGATGGTCCTCATTCCCATATGTTCCTCAGATGTGGACAGTGATGGGGTTGTGGGGTAAATGCATTGTTCTGGCAGTGGGAAGTGGCTATCTTTCCTGGAAGCTCTTCAACCCTTTTCCCAGCATGCATTTAAATACAGGCTCATTATATGACGGGGAGAGGCTACAAGCCTCCTAGATAAAATGGTCGTGGGGAGCAGGCTGCCTGCTCCAGTGCAGTCATCTGGTGTGCAGCTGAAGTTCTTAGGAGAGGAGGCCAAAGGGAACAAGCTAGATGAATTGTCCTGCCATACTGCATATGGCTGGTGGGATATAGGTTGTCCATCCTAGATTTTTGCTTACAGTCATGAAGAACATTAAGATTTTGCAGTAAAACTGTAGAAAAATACTTAACAGCATGAGAAAAATCTGCTTAAGCCACAATGAACTCTGTAATTCTTTTTACCAGCCTTCCACAAGGAGGGAGCATCTGGTGGACAGAATAGATCAGAGTCCCGAGTGCATATGCTAGTGGTTTCATTGTCATCAACAGACATTACATTTTTGTTGATTTATTTTGTGCAGCAAATAAAACTTCATTTCCTGCTCTGTTAAGGATGTTCTACTTTGCTTGACTTGTACAAAAATGAACTATGGTTGTATCCATATAAAATTTGAAAGCAATTGGGTGGCATGGAGTTAATGGTGGACATCTTTTTTATCTACTTATGTGTATACAGTTCTTTTCATCTGAAATCCTCTAGTTGTTGATGATGCTAAATCTTATGCAGTTAACTTTCCTTCCTCAGGACTGTTATCTAAAGGTCAAGATACTCTCATCTTTTCTTCATTTATTACCTATCTAAGAGTATTCCACTCATAAATGTGGCTTATAAAACTGTAGTTTATTACCCATATACTGATTGTTTAAGCACTTACGTCCTCAGTAAAGTAAAACCAAGTGAACTTTGCATATAGTTGTTGGAAAAGCTGAGATTCACTTCTATCAGTGTATGTATAACCCAAATTAACTTGAAAAAAGAGCATGCTATAGCCGCTCAGTCATTTTAGTTTTGGCATTTTTGATGAAAACATAATTTCTGCAAAATTATGTTTTCTTTCTAGTGAAATTCCAATGTTGTTTTTAGCCTTTTTTTCTCTTTTGTCTTTAAAAAAAAAGAAACAAGATACTGAGTTTGGAAGAACACAGAGCAGTATTTTCCTGCTTGTCAAAGCAGGACCCTCACATTTTTGGGACTATTCAGTATTGAGTTGTATCTAATTAAACTGCTGGTCTGTTGTGTGTGATTTGTAGCTTGCATCTCTGCTTCTCTGTTCTGGACTGTGTTTCTGGCTATGTTTCCTTGGAAGCACTGCTTTCGTCTTTTTCACAGAAGTGCCTAATAAGGTACATGAGTCCTGTGGCTACAGGGCACCACCCGGGAGATGTTCTTTTGGAGGAGAGAACTGGACACACCCAGAGCTAGTGTGTCTCGAGGCCACGTTTCACTTCAGGTGGATGGGTTTTTGTGTGTGAAAACAGCAGAATATTTGGATCAGCCAAAGTAAAGTTGTGTTGCTTGCAGGAATGTTGGAAAACTTTATTTGAAACAGAAATACCAAAATACAGTTTTTCAGAAATCTGAAAGTGAACTTTGGTGCCTCCAATTAAATTTTTTTTTCCCACCAGTTTTCATCTTGATAGAGTACTAAAAGCAAGTATCAAGGTAACGAGACACAGGAGCCCGACTGCAGTGAATTGGCCAGCGTTTTAGCATGCAGTGAGGAACATACTTGCTTCACAATTGCCATCTGACGAGCGTTCATCTTCCCTCCGGCGGTGCTGGACCTGGCTAGGGGTTAATGACTCTGGCCCACACGTTCTTAGTTTGGGATGCAATTCTATGATTCTGACTCGTATTTGAGGGTAAACCACAGATAATTTGAAACGAACACTTTATGTCTTTATCCATTGTTAAACCAATCTGATCATTATACTAATACCAGATACTAATATCCTATCCAGTCCTTGGCACCAATAGGACTGGTACAAGTCCTGTGTGTGTTGCTTGCTCATAGAAGATGGATCCCAGTTGTTGAAGTAATTTTTTTATGATCTGCTGATGCTGGTATTTTGTGATGTCTGATTTAGTAGGCTTCTGAACTTTCCTGAGCAGAGAGCAATCTTATGTGCTCCTTTCTCAGCTTTTGCGGAAAAGAACTGGGAGGCAGTTTGCCAGTCCCAGAACAAATGATGGGTAGTGCCACAAGGGAGAGAAAGCTGTGGGGATTGCTGCTAGCAGTTCTGAAGAAATCGTTTGCTTGTGAGATACTACTGTAACAGAAACATGAAGGAAGTGTGGTCTGTGGGAGTGAGCTTTTTATGAGTGGTGGTGCCCTTCCTCTTTAAACTTTGTCCTGTCCTGCTCTGCTTGAAGACAGTCAGAGCAGCACCACATGCGTATGTGTTCCTTTTCCCCCACTCCCTTGTGCCTCGTCCCAAAATTATGTGAATTTTTAAGTTCTCTTTTTTCTGTCTCTTCTAGTGGTTTTGACTTTTTGCTCATTTTTTGATGCCTGACCTGTGAGTTTTGTGCATTTAAAATGTCTGGTGTACAACATTTTATATTTTACGAATATGTAATATTCTTGGATATCTTCACCTGATTCAAAATCCTAAGTGATGATACTTGCATCTTTAACATGTAGTATGTTTGTGTTTTATACTCTTGTTTTTTTCAATTGAAGAAACACATTTCTTAGATCTGTGCAAAAGGCTTATGTATAATAATCTTGTATAGGCAGAAGGCAAGGACATACTTAAATGGAGTGTTCTGCTATTTTCAACATTTATCCCTGCCTCTAGGGAGACATATAGTGCTTTCTCAAGCGATTTCTAAATGTAACCTTCTGAAAACATTCAGGTCATAGTAGCATAAAAGCTTCCTTTATACATGATGATTTTTTTTCATCACTGAACACTGTTGCAGTGAATTTAAATGTGGTGTGGTCCTGTCATCTGTGCTGGCTTGTTATAGCTTCTTGCACAAATCAGAATCTTTTTGGTACCTATTTCTATTCTTGAGTATAATTTCGTGTGTTCTGTCATGTTTACTCTTATTATTGAATAAGAAATGGTTTTGTTCGTGCAAGGTTATCCTCTTCTTTCTGCAATTTAAGAAACACACGTGTTTTCCTAAATATACATTCTGCCTTTTCTCTGGTTTTGGTTGTCTGCAACGTGCGGCCTGTTCAAAGAGAAACAGGGGCTTAATCTGTGCCCTGTTCTGCTTCTGAACGGCACCATACATGTAAAAGGAAATACTGGAGTATGGTGCCTCTTGATTTCAAGTATATACTGATTAATCAGTAATGATTCTAAATGAACAACAGATGACTCTTGCATGGTATGGGGATTTTTTATTTGTGTCTGCACTACAGTTTCAAAACTTGTTTTAGAAATGGTAGGAGGGCAGGCAGGAAGATGGGGAAAGGAGGACAGCGATGCTTACTGACATCCAGGTCAGCCCATGCATGTAAGAGTTTGGTAGGCTTGAACATTTTCAGAATGATTCTTAAGTTTTACTGCCTGAGAGGTCTCATATGTTTCAGCTTTCTACTCATCATTTACTTCGGATCACCACTTGCTGCTCTGCAAGATGTTTTCTCCTTGAGCTATTTTCTGCCACCTGAGCTTATGCTTTGCCTTTCTGAACTTCCCTTCCTTGCTCCAACCACCTCTCTCACTTAACAAACCCATAATGCTTCAATTGGTGCTTCATTTTTAATATGAATATAGATTTATTGGAGCAATTGCGTAGTTTATTTTGTCTTAATTAAAGGAGTGCAAGATCTGAGTTTTGGAAGGGGTTCATGTTGTATTTTGAAGACGAGTAGTGTATAAGCATGCTCCCCATTAGAAGGCCAGGCCTTAGAAGCTTGTCTTGCAGTCCTGTACCAGTTTCTATAAATACTTGTTTTATTCAGAATCCTGATCTAAACTAGGCTGAAAATTAGAATAGCAACTAATTAGAGGACAAAGGTAGTTTTTATCAATGAAATGTTTACAGTATTCAGAAACATTTATTTCTTAAAGATTAATGAGTCTTAAAGATTAATAAGTGCCTATCTGATAAAAACAGTTATATAGTACTGTCTTTTTGAGTTTAAATTTATACAATTAAGAAAAAAAATCAGATTTGGATTCCAGTAGAATAGCTCAATCCCTTTAATAGACTATTTGGATGAATCTCATAATTTAAAAAAATCGAACACTTGGCACAATTTCTTGTGGGAGTTTCAAAGTATTTTCATTTGGTTTGGTAAGCAGAGGTAGGGTGCATAGAATTTTCCAATGTAGGTGTTTTTTTTTTCTGACAGTAAAAATGCAAATAGTAGTAGTCTTTATCACACTTGTATTTAAAAAAATAGAGCTGTTTATAAACTCTCACTTGATAAAATTTTTAATGAAACACAGTTTATTTTAGGAAAAATTGCCTTCTCTTTACCCTCTTGGGAATGCTACCATTGTCCTATTTTTCTATTTGTTCTTTTGGGAATTTTAATTTTCTAAAAAAATGTTATTTCATGAACTGGTGTTCAGGGACTTGGTGTTTTGTCCAAAGCTTCTCATATATAAACCCACTTATATATTTTCACTAGAATGTTAAATATTTAAGACTGAAGTCAATTCATCACTGGAATGTCATGCCTCTTCTTATGATCCATTTTCTTAATTGAGTCATTGCTTTTCCAATCTCTTAATTAAAATCACGCCTTTCATGGCGTGATTATCATATTAGAGAACAGTGATACATAATATGCTTTTAAATATAAATTTAAATTACAATAACAATAAAAAATGCAAATGCTTTTCTACACCATTATCTTTTTTTGCTATAGTGTAAGACTTGGAGAAAAAAATTATTAGCAGTAATGTACCTTGTGATTTGGTAGAAAGAGGGTTCACAGTGTGGTTTGGGGTGTGTGGTTTTTTCTTCTTTTTTTTTTTTGTGTAAGGCTGCAGATAGTATGTTTCCATGTGTTGTGAGTTACATTATCTGCTCAGTAAATCAGTTCTTTTGCTCCCATGTAACAATACCTGTGACAAACTTCTGCAACATGTAAGTTGTTGGAAAAAGTCCCTAATAAAACTGGTAAGTTTATCGAACTTCAAAACAAGTCTCTAGTACATACACATATTCAGAGAGAATACTCACCGGGACTTGTCTTTATTATATTGAAACTAGCTGCCCGTTGATGTTTGCTGTGTAGATAGCTAATTTGCTTTTTGGCTTGGGCCAAGAACCGACTATGTAGATTGTGCAGAAGGCTTCTTTTTGCTGCAGGGTGTAGCGTTCTAGGTGCTGCAGGAGATCAGCTGAGGGACAGTAGTGTTGCTGCTTCACTGCCCTTACGGTACCTGCTGAGAACTCTGCAAAGCCCCTGACTCCCAAGGTCACCCATCTCATCCATGGCCATCCACAACCCTTCCCTCACCTTGTGTGTGGCCCAGCAGGTTCCCCAGTTGTCAAAACTCACGTGTAGTTAGTAACTTTACCCAGTATGTTTCATTGCTGCAATATGTATTGCTCTTAATTAATGTAGTTCTGAAACCAATAGTTTGGTTGCCCAAAGATTAATTTGAAAATATTTAGCCATTTTAATTTCCTACTTAGCAGTGGCATCTGCACAAAATACCTGCGAGTAGCAGGTAGTCTCACAATTCTCTCGAGGGCACGGTTTGCTACAGCTGGCTTTACTGTACTCTTATTCAATAAAATGTTTTACTGATAACAAGCTGCTGTAATGCAGTCATGGTGGTATTTTGTAATATACCTAAAATAATCCACCTGCATGGTTTAGAGCAAAAGGTTTAATGAATTGAGTCTTCCCCCACTGCTGGCCTCCTCCTACCTCCCCACCCTGAGTTGGAGAACATCCCAAACTCTGCTTGAAAGGTAATACTGGGGCAAAGTAACTCGGAAACTCAGGCTCCTTCCACCTGAGAAACACATCTCCTTCCTCCAAAAGGGGAAAAAATACATGTAGAGTTAACAAACATGCCGTTCATTGCTTATCTGAAATGCTTGAACACAGTATCTTTGTTCTAACTGTATTGTCTTATATGGTCCCGTTTTACATCCGGAGCAACTGGATGTATCTGAGGTGCATACTGGCACCCAGTTTCTGAACATTGTGCTGTGGGATACTCAGATGGTTTAAAAGATAGTCATCTAAACAAATGTACATTAGTATAGGGAAAAACCTGTTTCCAATAACTTTTATAGATCTTGCAGTATTTAACATAAACATAGTAATATCTGTGTATGTAATTGTCTCTATATGATCAAAATCAATTATTGGACATACTTTTGCATTCAGATGCCAAATTAAAATTTACTGTCAAATGTGAGTGAGGTTTCTTTTTTCCATTTAATAATGCTAGAACTAAGATTTACCACTCTGTGTGTAGTTCAGCTTTAGTATGTTGTAGTTGATTGAAGTATTGCTGTGAGATGCTTACGGGAATTTTCTTGTGCTAGTTGGTTTGGCTGTTGTTCAGAGAGTCATTTTCATAACTTCCTCCAAATTATTTTGGTAAACTTAGAGATCTTACATATAATGGGCCATTCAGTAAATTTTAGTCGCTTTAAAATCTTGTAGAGAGACAATCATGCATTTGAATTTTAAGTAGCAAAAGAGATACCTGTGAAAGAGAATAAGGATAATTTTTTTTTTTTTCCCTTGGCTTAAGCCAGGAGGCTGGCCATGCTATGACTCGCACTCTTTGGTGGAGGTTGTATTTCTTGTGTCTTAAAGATGCTGATTTAAGGAGCACTTTGTTTTTTGTTTCTACCATTCTGCTTTCTTGTTTCCTTTGTCTGTTGTCATTGTTGTTGTACTATCCCACCTCCATTTCTACTAGTCTGTCCTTTTTGACACTATTTAGTAGTCAATATTGGAGTAAGTAATTATTGAAGAAGCTTCCTACCATCCTGATGAATAGGCTTTTAAGACCAACAGGAGTTTTTTGATCATCTAACCTGATTTTTTTTTTAAGAAGGTGTCTATAAATTGAACTAATTTCTCCTGATCTTTAGGGCTACCATAAATCAGGTTTCCAGCTTGGGTTAACCTATGGCACCCAAAAAATCAGTTTGGTGCCTGAAAGTTTTTCTTGGGTAGACTTACGAAGGATTTTTTTAAACTTGATCAGGATGTTTTCAGGGTTAGCAGCCCTAGGAAACTGAGTGTCTCTGGCCTTGCTACTGCACACTTGGAAGTACAAGAGAAAACTTCAGCTTGGTGATTTAATGATTCTCCCTGATGTATATACTGCCACAGGGCTGTTGCTCTCCCAGATGCATGCTCTGGGCTAATGGCGCTTACAGCAGGGGAACAACATGAGACTCTTGGGCGGAAGGCAGAAATAAAGAGTACTTTCTCCCTTTTATCTCCTGACATTAGGAAGAGGAGGAGGATTTCATGTTCAGAACTCGTTACAGAGGCTGGGACACTGTAATTTGATAATTTTAACAGTAGTAAATGTATGAAAGGACTCAACCGGATTAGTGGTCTGTGGCTGGCGTATACTTCCTTTATGAGATATTTGGCAAAATGAGGTATGTCATCTTTTGGTTGCATGAATATGGGTGGATGGACAGTCTTAAGCATAATGGAGTGTATTAAGCCAAGTGTAACATTTGCATAGGAGCACTGAGGGAGAGAATAAAGGGGTTGGGGACCAGAAAAGAAGTGCCGAGTATGTTGGTGCTTCTTGAGTCCTTTGGGATGTCATGTGCACCATGTATTTCTGCATATTTGTTTCCTCAGCACTGTGTGGAACATGCCCAATTTTTAGACTGGATAAGCAGCTCTTGTGGGTTTTTTTGTTTAGTTCAACTGAAAAGCCCCGCTACTTTTCAGTGCTTGCTCTTCCGTTTCTGCAGTTTTCTGTCCTTCAGGACACTGATGCAGCAGTCAGCAAAAGTTCGTTTTGGAGGCCCTCAGTTTATTTCCAATATCATGATTTGGCATGAAGTTTTGGCTTCTTAATACAGGTGCTCTTTGTTCTTAATCAATATCGTTACTACTTTAGTTTTCAAAGAGCTACTAAAACCCACAGGTTATCTATCTCCAGTATTGCATCTCTTTTTTTTGTTTTATCCATTGCATTGAAACTGCAACTCTTTAATCGTATTCTAAATTAATTTTTATATTGTGTTTTCTATTTAAACTGTATTTGTTCATCCTAATGCTTGTAGAGTATGGGATAGTTTAAAAAAAGACTCTGTGTGGATAGAAAAAGGCTGTTCACAACTTGGCACAAATGCTTACCTATTTGTAAGCGTGCCTATGTGCTTCCACAAAGGGAGCAGGATTAGGATGAAGTTCTAACTGCCAGATCACATTTCTAAAAACATATAGAAAGTCACAATGCAGGAAACACAGTTCAGTATATTTAAACAGATGGATGTTTAGATATCATTGTGTGACTATGTTAAGAGACTTATATCAGCATGATGCACTGCCACAATCATGTCCTGTGGTAACCTTCTTGATATGTAATGTATTGTCTATTGAACCTTACAGCTTAGAAACTTATTTTGAGGCTCACATAGGCATAAAAGGGCTATTTAAGCACTGTAGACTTTAATATTCATGCAGTATGAAGTGGGGATGTGTGGTTTTTTGCAGTCTGGCTTCTTGACCAGAAAATTAGGAAATAATGATGTACCAGCCCATTAGCTATAAGAAAGCTAGTTGCTTTTTTTTTTTCTTATTAAGTATAAAACAAATACTTAATCTATCTGTGCAATGAATCACAAACATGTGTTCCTCCCCAAATAGTAAATCTTGAGAAAGACCAGCTGTCAGAATCGGTTCACCGTGCTTATTCAAGATTTCAGGAAAAATACATTGCTCAAACTGACATGTTTTAGAGCTTTATATTTCCAGAGCAGTTTAACAATATGTATGTATCAATACTTCATGTTGAACAAATATAGTTTTAAAAATTGTATTTGTTTATTTATTTTAAATGGTGTATAGGACTCATTCAGAAGTGATGGTTGCAGTGTCCAACTTTGTAGGCACAAGTACGATATAGCTCAACCTAGTCTGTGAGATGTGGAGTAAATATTTGGCCCATGGGTTGCCTGAGAGGGAAGGAGGGGACAGACAGTAGTGAGGAGACCTGCCTGGAAAGCATAAGTGGAGGGTGTCTGTGTATGGTGGATTCAGGAATGGATGGGCTATGGTCTGTGCCACAGGAGGGTGCTAAAGCATGACTTGATCCCTGGGTGATTGCCATGGGTGGAAATCCTGGATTGTCTTAGTCCTTAAGTTATTGGTGTTACCTAAAATTCAGATCAAGATTTTTTTTTTGTAAAGTGAGGGATTTGGCTTCTGAATAATGGAATTATCTGTTGCAACTGCTCTTCAAGACTGCAGATAAAAAGCATCAGTCAAGGAAAGCTCTCTTTTCATTTGGTGTGAATGCAGTTGCACTTAAATGAATTTATAGTATTGTGGGTAGTATGCTTTAAGTTAGTTTTTGAGGAAGGTAAAACTATTCACCATCCCAACAAATATTTACCATGTAAAATGGTAAATGTTAGAGAAACCTGAATGAGTTAATGACTTAATGGTGTGTTACCTGTGATTACTCATGTCAAATTTATAAAACAGATTTCTTAATAGATAAAAACCTGATGAATTATAGATTTAAGAGAATATTTTTGTGAGTTTAGCTTTAAATACATTCCTTGGCCTATGTTAGTCAGTAGTTTTGTTACAGATGATCCATATTTTAATTTGAAAAGATACATTATTTTCTTCTTCCACACTAAATCTTCCCTGAGCTTTCCTGCTTGGCATTAGATGAGATTAGAGGATGTTTCCAGGCTTTTAACTTTCCCACATACGTATTTTTTTCCCCAAGTTCTTTTGAATCTTATTTCTCCATCCTGTTGTCCAATTTTCAATCTCTTACTTTTGCATGTGGCTGGAGTGCGCAGTTGAGCACTAAACAGTAACAGTCCTGTCCCTGTCCACTCAGCTCCTTTCAGAATATTTATATGTTTTATTCCCTGGGGCACTCAACTTAATTTCTTGCTGACACTCACGTTCCTCCCTCATTTTAAACCTGTACTCATTCTTTCATTGCAAATTAGACCAGGGATAAAAGAAAAATTATTTTCCGTTCAAAATGTTTGGCACAGATTTGGGAGAATGGGTTTTGGGTTTAATTTTATATTAAAAAGAAGATCTCTTCTGATTAGCTTGTACTAAGGAAAGTATATTAATTTGAAGACTTTTGAATGTCAAAATTTGTGTAAGGAAGGAAGTGGCATGCACGTGGTGGTCACTAGAAAGAATAATAAATGTTGGATCCTGATAAAAAGTCCCTACTGCCTGAGAGGAGGCACATTGTATTTTAAACTAACCAATGTGATAGAAATTTACATGTTATATTATAATTACAGAGGTCTTTCGTAAAACTTTGCAACAGTTATAATGTAGTGTTGACAGCTACACTTCTCTTAACATATAGCATTTTGGTGGTTTTGTGTGATAGATTGACTATTTTAGAAGATAAATTATTGTTTATTTAGGTTTAAGGTAATGTTTCAAAAGCTTTCTTATTTAAAAAGCAGTGCATTATAAATAGCAGTAAATTCCTTGAAATAGTGTACACATTGCATTGCAAAAGAAATGACTGATTATAAGTAAAAACTCCTTAATGTACATGTTTTGAATAAGTTGCACCTATGTGTACTTTTTACATTTATTAACCAGGATGTTTTTGCAGCCATTCAGCCAGCTTTGTAGTTTAGTCCATTAGTTTTGTTAACTAATGTTATTTAGATAAGATGTAATTGATAAATTACATTTGGTGAAAATCTGTTTTTCCCCATAGTGGTATCTGAAGTTAACTTAAAAAGAAAGAATAAAAATAAAATAAAAAATGTAAAGTGAGCTGTTACAAATAGAGTAGGGCTATTAATGTGTAATTGAAAGTTTAAATACAAGCATTTTGATAAAATTATCATCTTGTTTTTATGGAAGTTTTGCTTGAGACAACTAAATAGCTGGAGATAACTGGAACCCTCCACTAACGTGGCTTCTGTGTTTAGAATTTGATCAGCTGAAAAGTTAGAAAACTATCTAAATTAGGACAAATGATGTTTCAGCCAGGTGTGTGGAAGTCTCTAAAATTTAACATACAGTTATACTCATCCAATGGATTTTAATTTGTAAAAGCTATTTGAATATCATTCATATATAGCATTAGTATACAGTTACATATTATTACGTGTATGTGCATAGAATGCACAAAAAATACACTATGTGAGAATAATTACAGGAAATAAGTTAGGAAATGAACTTTTGTCTTAACACAGCACTAAAAAGCCATTAGTATTCTTTCTGTGAAGATTGTGCTTAATTCTTAAAAAGGGGAAGTATTTTTTACTAGTGTCATGTCAATGTTCCAGTCTCCTGCTGTAGATCGTATTGTATGCTGAGATCTTACTTTTTCTGTAATGAAATTCCGCACACTTTTGAATTTGTAGAACACAGTGAAAACTGTAGAGAGTTTCAGTATTGCTGCACCCGTGGCTGAGAAATCTCATTCCTACTTGAGCCTCCCTGCACTGGGAAAAATATCCGGAAAAGTACCATTCCCAGCTGGGGAAGAATTCCCCTGGTACATGTTCTGTGGAGAATGGCCACAAGCTCAAATTTGGCTTGGACCCATCTCAAACAGTAACTGAGGAAGAAAGGACTGCTAGGCTAAAATCTATGACCCCCAACGTGTTTCAGTTGTGTTGGGTTTTAAGCTCGGTATCTTAAGGAAATGAGACGTGCATGATGATGCCGTCTTCTCTTCCTATTTTGTGCTGGTCCATTAAATTTTGAACGTATTGACTCGTTTCAGACAATTTTGATGGAGAATTAGTCACTTTAAGGATAATAACCTATACATTTATGAAAATCAGTGGCAGCTGGGGAGAGTAGTACCCGTAATGGGTATATTCCTCCTTATGACATTGGCATGTATAATCCATTGCCATTTCATTACCTCCTTTCCTCTCTTTCCACCCCCAGCAGCTGCCAAAAGCCAAACACTGCCCAAATGATGCTCAGCAATGAAAAAAGCTTGCTTGGATAGCAAGTTCTCTAGGCAAAGCTTTGTGCCTCAGGCCTTCCTCTGTCACGTGTCAGAGGTTTGTCCTGATGTTAGAAATTTGAGAGCTGGCAATTACTCAATTTGCTGGGGCCCTGCTGTAGGTATGCTGCTCAATAGTGTTCGGCATTAGGAGAAAACTTGGTCTGGACAGTATTATACCTTCCTCTGAAGGAAGTGGGTAGCAAGGTTATGTTGTAATAAAAATTATAACTACATCCTCGGCAGGTGCTTGGTGGAGGGAATTCTTGCACATGGGGTCTGGCCTTCTAATAAACTGCAGTAGGAAATGTGTTAGGGGAAGGTACCCCCTAAAGAAAGTGTGAAATGGAGCTGCAACTACAACCCACTAGTACAGTGGGGGAAACAAGTGCCCTTAATAATCTGCTACCACAAAGGAGAGTGACGTCTTGGTGAAGAGTCTGGGGCCAGTTGAAATAGGATTGGTGACTAATGCTACCCTCTAGCAGGTGGAAGAGATTACAATAGGAAGTGACCTGAATGGGCCAAGTTTTTGCTAATGGTTCCCAGATGTTGTTTAATGAATCAGTGATTTGATAGAGCCATGCTCACAATGGTGTTTTGGTCTTCCTGCAGCGTTCAGGACAACATACTTGGTAAATGCTAGAGAAATAGCGCTCAGCTATTCTTAGTTGATATTTCAAGGGACGTGTAACAAGGATGAGAGCATGTCCAGTCTTTGCTATCCAAAATAGCATACAAAAAATGTAAACTGGCTTAAATACCGTTACTGTACACAGAAGAAATGCAGTGGTGTAAGAAAAAAATGTTTGTTGTGGTGCTGACCAGTTCAGGGCTGGACCTGTCTGTGGGTGAGGTGGTCCTGTAACAGCCCCTGAATTGTGCGTTAGGCTGGATGACAGCAGAACAATCAAACTGTTCTGCAGTCTCCATGTATGGAGATAAACTGTTTCAACTTGAAATATATATTCTGTTTTGTTCAGACTTAATTTTCAAGAGAAAGTTGTTTTTTTTTTTTAATAGATACCAGTTCTTTTAACATTCTTAATTTTATTAGATTTGATTGTTTCTGACCACAAGTTGGAAAAGAGAATAAAAATGTGGGTCACTTCTCGTCTCTCTTCTTCTCATGTTCGCAGTCTGTTCTCCTGAGTGTGTTTCCTGTCACACTTTCCTCCCAGTCCTTCAGGGTAAACTGTTTCAGCCACTCTTCCTTCTCGTTTCCAGGCACAGAGAATATGTGGGGCAGAAGGACCCTTTTTAGCCCACATCCATCCTAATCAAGGATGCCCCACATCATCAGTTTTGCTGAAGGAGCTCACCTAGCACTAGTCTTTCTGCTACGTCTCTCCTCCTGACTCCTTTCCTTTCAGGCCACCGTGGTGTGAGAATTACTGAGTTAAGAGTTCTGTGCACTGTGAGTTTTGTGGAACAAACATTTAGGAATTGCCTTTTTTCATCCCTTCCATCCTTCTATAGTAATGCCAAATCTTGAGTATATCTGCCAGTTGCTACTGTAATATTTCTTACTGTTTGTTGTTTTCTTTTTTGTAGCTTTGGGAGCTCTAGTCATGGATCGGGACTCCACTGTGCTAGGTGTTAAACAAACACAGAATAATGTTACAGAATTAAGATGCCCCCACCCATATCCCCCCAAACCAAAGCACTGGGCAAACTTCCTGTAACATGAGGAAGAGTGAAATCTTTAAAAAGCTTATCCTACGAGGAACTGCAGAAAAGCCATTTTGAGATGTTTATTTCTATTAAAAAGCACTTACATCATGGTAGGTGGCCTCATTTTTTTTTTAAAACACAATAAATATATCAGAAACTTTACTAGATGATCAGTTAACAGTTTATAATATAACTTCTTTCCAAAATAGAAAGACGATGTTTGTACAACTCACTTCCCTCAGAAAGACTTGCAAAGTCATTTTATTTGTTGCTCTGTCCTGGGGGTTGAGAAATTGGGGTGTGTTTCTGAGGAGCACTTAGTGAGAATAGCCTGTTTTATTTATCTTTGGCTCTATAGCCTTATCACCATAGGCTTTCAGACTCTGACAGCTCCCTTTCTTGTAAACAAAGGAATGTTCCTCTCAAATACCTCGAATAATCAGCTAATCAAAACAGTAGCAACATTACAGGGAGATGTTATTGCCCAGAAATCAATAGGCAGACAGTATACATTCTGCACTATCAGTGCAACAGACTTCCTACAAGCTTCTTGGATTTCAGTTGGGCCTGCTGTGGCAGCGTTTTAGCCTGTCCACAACTTTCACATGGATTTTTAACTCATACCTCTATTTCAGAGCACATTGTGCTGTGCTAATACAGAATTAACAAAACATGGCTTACGATAACAGACTGAGAGATGGATGTAACCTTCTGATCTAGCACAGGTATTTTAGTGTGCCTTGCTGGTCACTGCTGCTACTCTTTTCTCTGAATCTAACATCAGCTGAGATCAGATGCAACAAGATGCAAATGCAGGCTAACACCTTGTTAAATTATTTCTTGATTGCTCCAGCTTATCCATTATTCTTAATCAGGTTTCCCTTGTTTATTCCCCTGACTCACCAAGGTGCTTTGCCTCTGCCCCAAATTCCTTGGTATTTCTCCTTTGTAGTCTGGTACGTAATTTAAAGAGTTGATTTTTGACATGTTTCTACGTGAAATAATACTGGGAAAAAAAAATTAAGTAGAAAAATAAAGACCTTCCATCATGCTGTCATCTGCCTTAGAGAAAGACAGAGCTTAATCTCTGAGTACTCACTCTGAGATACGTGATTTGCCAGTTTGGAAAGGTTTAAAACTGGATTTTATAACAGTGAAAGAAAATGGACTGTCCTGAATAGACTTTTGAAGGTACAACAAGTGTATATGTATAAGCTATATGTAATTTCCATATACAATACAGAACTCCTAAATTATTCTACAAAATAGTAACCTAGTCTGATTTGGCTGAATCTTCTTTTCAGTGTTTTATACTGTCATAATTTTAAAATAGATAAATGTGTATATAATTTTAAAGTTAGTGTGCATTAGACTATTAACTCATACCTTCCAAAAGATTTACGGATCATGTTTAAGTCACTGATTTTGCTCTGTTTCATTGTTGTTACGCTTCTGGTTTGCTGTTCATTAGAAAAATAATAAAATTAATTTTCTGTTTCTGTATTTCAGTTTCTGTTTGTTGTTAACTCTTAGTAAAATATTCTTTGCATGATAATTGTGCAAGGTAATTATTGAGGCTGTATTAAAGTTGCTGACTTGTTTGTAAGTAATGCTTGACCTATGCTAGCCAGCAGAAGTGTTGTTGCAAGGTTAGACAGAAGTGTAATATGAATGAATTTGTCTATTTGTGTATGTATATAATGCATATTGATAATTATATAGCAGTGGAACATAATCAGGTATCTTTTTGAAAGCAAGATCTTCATAGAGCTTACCATTTAAACTTGTATTTTTAAGATAATATTTTTAAAAACTTGTATTTATACATTTTTGCATGGAGAGGAATCATAGAGCAATTTGGGATGATTTCTGGAGATGATCTAGTCCAACTTCATGCCCAAAGCACGTCCAGTTAGAGCAGGTTGCTCCTGTGCTTGCCCAGCCAAATGCTGAATAGCTCCAAGGATTGAGACTCCACCACCTCGCTGGGCAGCCTGTTCCAATACTTGATCACTCTCCTGGTGAAAAAGCTTTTGCCCTGCTTGGAATTGCCTGTGTTTCAGATTTGTCAAAGGTGTACTGTGAGAGCATGAGTGGCAACGGACACACAGTCTGGCTCCCTCTTCTCTGTATCCTCCCAGTAGGTAGCTGTAAACAGCAGTAGGATCTCCCTTCTCTAGGCTGAACAGCCCCAGTTGTCTCAATCTCCTCTGAGGGAGAGCTTATGTGCCTCAGCCCTCTAAGCACCATGGTGGCCCTCCATTGGACTTGGTTCTTGTATGTCCATGTCCTTCTTGTACTGGAGAGCCCTAGACTGGGTGCAGTATTCCACACAACGTCTTACATGGGCCAAGGAGAGGGTAAGAATCATGCCCCTGGCTTCACCCTTGCTAATACAGCCCAGCACACCATTGGCCTTTTTTGCAGCAGAGGCACACTGCTGAGTCACGTTCAACTTGCTGTCCACTGGGGCCCTTGGATTCTTTTCTGCAAAGCTGCTTTCTAGCAATTTGGCTCTTAGTCTGTACAGTTACACAGAGTACCTCCATCCCAGGTGCACCACTTAGCATTTGTGTCTGGACTTCACGGAGTTCCTGACAGCCCATGTCTTCAGCCTCTCAAGGTCCCTATCAATAGCTGCCCTGCCCACCACTGCATTGGCTCCTCCCCCTAGGTTGGTACCATCCACACAGCCTTGCTGAGGGTGCACTCTATCCCATCTTCCAGGTCTTTAATAAGGATTTTGAACACCATGGGCTTGGTACTGATCACTGAAGGATGCCACAAGTAACCAGCCACCAGTTGGACTTTGTACCCCTGATCACAACCCTCTTAGCCCAGCTGTCCAGCCACTTTTTCACTCAACTTACCTCCCACTATCCAGGTGATATCTCACCAATTTGGGAATAAGGTCTGTGTAGGAGACTGTGTCAAAGGCCTTACTAGAATGAATATATTCAGAATATTACTTTTAGTCTTGCCACAGGCAACTAACTACTCAGCCAGCACAGTCCGCTAGTGGAAAATGAGTTCCTCTCTTGCAGTTTTTGCATCTTGCGATTTAAGATATGCTTTACAGAAATAGAAATATGTCTCTCTTACTGACTTGTAAAGGATATTAAGCTCATTGTTTTAGAAATGGCAAAGGATCAGAAAAAGTGAAATTTTGTAGAGGAAGAGAGAGAACGGTGATGGAAAACTCTCTGCAAGTTTGTGCAGTAGGTACTTAGGATCGGTTTGGGTTTTAAAATTTTAATTCGTAGTGGTCACTGCTTTTACACATTTTCCTGTGTGGTGTGGTTTTTTTTTTTTAAAGAACTCAGTTTTCTTTGTCTTAACTTGATTTGATGAAAGCAGAGGGACAATATTTGCATGAATAGCTAAGTGATTCCCCAAGAGGAAACATTTTTTTCCCATTAAGCATGCTTATGAGGCATTTTGGAGGTCTTGCACATTAAATAGGATTTATGTATTTTTAAAAAGAGAAAGTGTCTTTTTAAAGAGAAAAAGAACTATGTATTTCAAATTTGGAAAACAGAATAATGAACAAAGATAATAAACTCCACTTGTTAGGAAAGATCATAATAAATCTCATCTAGTATATGTTCAGGTGTTGCCAATTGTAATTCGCTTTAAACCTTGCAATAACTGTTTTATATTGCAGTAGAAAATTGACTGAGGAATGTGCATGTAAATTTACTAGCCTAGGTGTCTTTAGCATGTTACTTACGACTTGCGTAGTTTTAGATGTAACCATAGTGCTCTATAAAAATATTTCAGCCGAGTACCTGGTTTGACACGTTTGCCAAAAGGGAAAAAGGAGCCTGGATGTGCAAACTTTTATTTGTCTTGATCCAAGGTACATTTGTATAACAACTCCCATAAGCAGGACCTCAAGTTTTCTAGGCTTTACTTATGATACAAGCTAGTGGGAAAAGATATTTTTGTAAAAAAGTCTTATTTTCTTTAAAAATCATCTCTCTAGATACATCATGAGTATTTTTAGTTTTCTGCTGTTGTGACTGTTGTTTGGAATCAGTCTCGTTAATGCTAAAATGAACGGGCATTTATCAAATCTCGTAACTATAGTTATTAGCACCTTTAGAATGTAACTCCCTTCCCACCCCCAGTATAATTTTGACTTTAACTTTAAAATGTTTGTCATCTGGTGTGAGGTGGATTTATGGGAGCGCAGTAGTTTTAGTGCCTTTTGGCTGGGTGTTTCTGATGACATCACTGTGATCTAGATACAGTGTGTGACTCTAGTTGGTTCCAGTGTTAAATAGTTTCATAATTATGCTAGTTTTGGCAGTTCGCTTGGAACTTTTTCCCATCTCTTTAATGAACATGTTTTACTTCTGGGCTTATGAGACAGCCACATGTTTGAGAAATTAATAGTGCTCTTAAAGTTAACATTGAGCAGAAGCATGCAGATACAGAAAGCTTTTGGATATACGTCTACATAGGAATGTAGTTCCTATAAGGTCATGGCCACTGTTATCATCTTCTGGTAATTAAAGAATACAACATTTACTTTACAAAGTATCAGTAGCTGTTGTGAAAAATGGTGTGTGTTCACGCTCAAAAAAACCCCATGCAGCTCTAAAATCTTTTTGATAATTGTGTAATGTAAGGAAATGAATGGATGTTATCCCAGATTAAAAAAACTTTTTTCAAATGTTTGGTCAGGTTGAATTCTTCTTAAATGTAGGTATACTCTGTTACTTCATGTGGATTAAGTCACATAGGTATATTTCAGAGTTAAATTTTTATGTGTTGCATTTTGACACCATCTTGGAACATGTATATTTTTGTTTTGATTACATTTAGGTCCAACTTGCTCGAAGTGGTTGCAACCATTTTCCATCACAACAGACTTGTAGCTCAGGAAAATACAAAAAGCTTATTGTACTGAATTTATTTATAGGGTAAGATTTGAGACTTTCTTTCAAAATTAATGCAATCTAAGGGTTCTCCTCCCCTTTCCTTTAAAACAAACAAACCAACGCCCCCAAAACCCAGTGTGCTAGTCTGTATTCCTAACTCTTTGAAAGTGGTAAAAGCTTAAACCACTCTTATTTCATCTTTAAGTGTTAGTAATACTGTATAGGAATAAAGCATCGCATAGTTTTTTTGCATGAAGTTATGAGAAGATTCATCATACATGGTCATGTCAGTACACAGATAGAAAAGTTAGACTTGAATGTAGTCAGGCTCGATACAGTTAACACTTCAAAAATAGAATGCCTTCCCTATCCCTCTGGCCCCCCTTTCTTTTTCTCATAGCCAACATAAATATTAAAAGGCAAGCGTAATGTGATCCTATCAGATCAAGTCATTAAATAGTCGCACCACAGCATTCTGTACAATCCATAAGTTAGCTCAGGAAAGAAGGAAATGTGCTAATTGAGCTGTTTGGTCACTCTGACATCTTAGGTTTTTTTGCAAGTTCAAAACATAAATAGCAGTATTGTGATTCATCTGAAAAAATATTTTCATGCTACATATGAACTAGTTTCCAAGAAAGAGGGTATGGTTAAAAGTTATTTCAAAAATTTTAGCTTAAAAGTCTATGATCTGATTTTTCTCAGCTGGAGATGTGAAGGAGAGGTGAGCTTTGCTGATTACAAAATATACATGTTGATGAAGAGGCTTCTGTCACCCCAGGTTTAAAGATAAAGCAAGAGCTTCAAGCTGTCATTATTGCTCGGGTATGCCATGAAGAGAGTGGTGGTTTTCTAATGAAATTGCATCATAGTTAGAAGTTCTGAGAGAGTTCAGGAGACTCACATTCCTTGATGAAAAGCATCAGAAAGTTGTCAGAGATAAGAAAGCAAACAAATGCCCTCCAAACAGAGTTGATGCTAAACACCCATTTCATTTCTTCATGCACTGGAATGGGAAAGTCCTGTATGACTGAAATGGCCAAATAATCATAAATTAAAGAACAACAAACAGCTTGTTTCAATACTGTATTTATGACTGGAAAATTTCAAATCCTTTATGGTAACTCATCCTTCTTTTAGAAGCTATGTTTTACCCTTCTGATGTATGAATCGGTCTGTCTTCTGCAATTTCTGCAAATAAGTTCCACCTTCTATTCCCCCCCTCCCCCCCAGGCTAAGATTATATTGCTCATCATCTTTTTTTCTTAGTGAAATGATATTACCACTTTATCAGAGAATTTCCCTCTGTGTTCTGTTTTTCTAAATATGGAGTGGAAGAAAAGAAACTCTCTCTTCAATTGTTTTTGAAGTTGTAGACCTCTATTTAAAATGTATCATTACACGTAACTTAATTTTTCTTTTTTTTTAATGCAAAAAATATTAGGAAGCAAGTAATGTAAAGATTCCATTTTGTAATTTCTCTGAGATTATTAAAAATACAAGGCAGCATGCAGGGAAACATATGATCTATCCTGTACAAAAACCCAGCACAGTTTAAGCCATTTGCTTTGTGGTGGTTAGAGAACTTAAAAATATCATAGCTTCATACTGCAGTACTTGACATTTGTTCCCTGAACCCTGCTTTTTGTGAACACGTTGTGTAATCCTAGTAGTGCCATGACCCAGAGAGCATTTCGCTCTTTTTTGCTCTCTAACGAAGAGATAATTTGGCTTGGGTCAAAAGTTGTAAGAATTTGCTTGCCTCTGTAAGCTGCTCTTCTAATACACTTACAAGAAATTTGCATTACTTTTCTTGGCTTTCTTGCACTTCAGTCTTGTAGTTAAACTGTCATTCTGGAATGTAATGGGAATATTAGTGGGGTATTTAAAATTCTAAATTCAGATAGTTAAGATTTTCTTGTGTCTGCAAATTTCATCTTGTAAGGCTTATATCGTATTCTCTAATTATGAGCCATGTTTCCTGCTTCTGAATTCCTTAAGGTGAATAAGTTATATAGAAGCTCAAGATGAGCAGGTGCCCTCAGTTAATTTATCTTTTCTGGGGCCATGTTTTACTGTTTTAGAAGTCTGCAAAAATATTTTGCTTTGTGAATCAGCTTCAATTAGCTGTATTAGGAAGGACATGACTCTGACATCTTGGAACCGTCTGAGGTGGTTTCATGAGTAGGCATGTAAGCTCATAAAATTCGGTCGTTTCTCATATTTGTTTTGGTAGTCTGCAGGGCTCTGTCTCTGTTTGAAGGAATGTTTCAGCAGAAATGCAGCTAGATGAAATGTGTTCAGTTGAAATTAGTAATTAAATGACTGAGATTGTTTTTTTAATAGAAGTTAGTGAAAGTATTAATTGCAAATAATTTTTATGTTGTCCAGCTAGTTTTGTAATAATTTCTGTAGTTAGATGCATGTACAGGTTTGAATTGATGGAAAAACTGTAACAAAAGTTTAATTTACCAAATCTTTACCAAGTCATTCTCCCTACATTTATTTTCTTCTTGTTTGGTTGACTCAGTTGCTTTCTTTTCCTCTAGCAGGAAGACCAGGAAAGTTGTGGTTCCAGTTCAACAAACCGCAGTACCACGGAAAGCATGAAATCAGCAGTAAAACCACGACGAGTTCAGCAATCTGCTTGTCCTGACCCCGATTTACCTCCAGGTAATCCATAATTTCAGAAGCTGGATTGTATTTGAGTGATAGAAAATACCTAAATTTCATTCAAGTGGCCACAATGTCTAAGTTAGACTATTATAACTCTTTCCACCTACAAATCATGTAAAGGTAAGTGAAATACTTGAACATTATAAAATAGAACCAAATTGCAATAAAACATAGTTAATCCTTATCTCTTTCCTTCCATTTTGTTGAATCCTTAAATTTACAGAATTCATTTGTAGTCCAAGATAGATTAGCATGAGAAACATCCTATAGGGGTAGTGTATTAGATTTTATCCTCTGCTGCTCTGTTTCTCCTGTTTCAGATCACTGTTTTCTACTGCTCATTAACTCCTCAGTGGTTCACATTAAGTTCTTTTCTTGTATGTTTTCAGACATTTTGTTTTCAGATTCTTATAATAGTTTTAAAGGTAAGGTTTTCTCTTTATGAGAGTAATAATTCTGAGAGATGTTACGTATTGAGTCCTGTATCTACTGGTAGAGATGTTCACCACTTTTTTCTTTTTTTTCTCCTCCCCCCCGCCCCCCCCGCCCCCCCCGACGTGGAATTCGGCTCGGTTGAACTTGGAGATATTTATATGATATAGAAATGCCTAAGGAACTATATATCTGATTACTGTTGCCTCTGAGTTTGCACAGAAATTTGGAGTATGAGGTGTTGTTTTGTGCAGAAAAATGAAATTGGAGAGTACTGGAATGAATTGCAATTCGCCTTCTTGGGGCATGTAATTCTAGATGTTAAAGACATGACAGTTTTGTGTTAGGCTTTTTTGCTGTCTTTTGTTAACAGAAAGTTTATACTTGCCTCGAATCAAAAGAGAACATTGAAATTTAGTGTGTGGAATATTATGTACTACAGAGTATCATCTTGCTTTGGAATGGGTACTTGAACCAGTTCTGGAGGCTCTCTTAAAGCTCTGAGATCCAATAAACTCTGGTGGCTTGGAACTGCAGGACTCTTGGCATCCATTGTGTCCTACCATGGACAGCGCTTCAGCTCTGGCAGTTCCTTGGCATTTGGTTCTTTGGGTCCCACCTGTGAACAACAGGAGTTAAAGGCTTGCCAAAGAATTGGATGATTGTATTGCCTTCAATGACAGTTTTGGGATTTTGGTTCCTCAAGTTTGTTTCTGTCAGTGTTATCTGCGGACCACCCAGAAGGATGTAGTCTTAGTGAAAGGCTGGAGGTCTGCTTATTGTAATGTTGACATCTGATGAAGTTAAAACATTTCGAAAGATGTGTTTCCACAGATCCAGATGCAACATGCGCATTGAAAATTGGTTTGCGTGTCATCTTTTATGAGTACATTTTAGTTCTTAATGATTAGGGTGGTCATACGAATTGCACATATTGTATTTGCAGTATTGTAGCAGATTATCAGATCTGGTACCTTCTTATATTACTATTTGATAGATTCTGTAGATGTACTTTGTGCTTCTGTGAAGCTGTAGGTCACTATCACCTCCTTCATTGTGATCACATTCCTTCTTCAACTGCGTAGAGTATGTTGGTAGTGAAGTCTAATAATTCAGAGAGCATTAGTGAAATCTTACCTTATTGAATGGACTGTAAGTTACTTTCCATGTGGTGTAGTTCTCTAAATACAGTTGGTCTTGGTTTTGGTTTTTGATGCATAAACAACACTGTTTAATATAGAGGTCCTATGTGGTAAACAGCCTCCACAAGGAGTAGAGGCCTCCTTATAGGAGGATTTTATTCTCTGTGGTACAGGATATGGCTTTGCTAAGCTTGAATTTGCACAGCCTGGATTTTAGTAAGATGTTGAGTCATCTGCTTATATTTGTGTTAATCTTTGGAGGATATAGGTATCATACTACTGTTGTAATTTGTTGAAAGATTTATTTGTCCTTTAGCTCTGCAGTGTTCTCGGAGATGGAGCTAGGCAGAGCTTAGCTAAAAGTGTAGCTTTGGTAACAATATAGCACTGCTGAGATGTTTAGATGTGACTGGTCGGATGATATCAATTCTGTTGAATCAATAGACCACTCTGTGGACTATAGTGCTACAATATTTTGGAGGGTTGGATCTGAAACTGCTTTCGTAGTTCTTCCTGCACAGTGCAGCCTGCTGGCTTCTGGAGAATTTAAAAAAAGCATACATCTGGATTTTGTGTTGTACCTCAGGAGAGAATTTACCCCTACAGATTTTCTAGTATTTTTAGTCACTTCATCATAGAATACCTGAATTTTAGTGGCAAAGATGGTCATAGTGTTATATTTAAAAATTACAGAAATAAGAAGCAACCCCCACCTGTTTTCTCCCACTTGTATTTAAAACAAAACCTTTTTTTTTTTCAAACTGTATTATACATGAACTTGCTAATGTTTTTATTACTTTTTTTTGAATAGTAAGAATTACAATTTAAATTCATTTTCTTAAAAGACTGATCCTCACTCATGAGAATCTGATTCTAGTATATTTGAACCTAAACTTAATTAGAAACCTGGTACCTGTATGGTACTTTTAACAACATACTGCACCACTAGTTTGGAAACGTCTTTGCAGAAGTGTGAAACAAAGTTTTTTATCAAATCCGGGACCCCTGTTTCATTTGGAAGATATAATTCTGCTCCTTCTTTTTATGCATTCAGGCAAAAAGACACACAGGCGAAAGTGTTGTTGCTCTTTTCCTGAATACTGCTGGAAACTATCAGTAGAACTGGCTTTTTGTTTGTTTATTTGTTTGTTTTGTTTGTTGCTATGATGCTGGATTTGTAATGTTTTTGTAGTTCACAGCAGGAAAATGTAAATTAGATTGACTTTGAAAGACCCTTGAAAGCAAAATATTGAAAAAACCTTGGACCTGTGGAGGGACAGCTTCATTTTCTTCAATGAAATTAGTAGCTTGCTTTAAAATAATAATTAAATTTACTAGTTAGGATCTTATAGTTGCTAGTTATATAGTCTGCAAAATATTTCTATGCTGAACTTAAGAATAGCAACTAAATGCTTTGTGCTGGCTTCTGTTTATATACAGGTCAGTTTACACCACTCTGGTGATGAATATGGGTCTCTTATGCCCCTTAATTATTGAAATAATACATCTGGATTTCTGAATTAATATAACCTAAAAATATGTTACCGTTTTAAGAAATCAGTGAGAAAATTCCTAAAAACAAGTTATTCCACATATTTTTCAGTAGTTTTTTTAGATTGATATCCTAAAAAGGTAATTTCAGACTATGTTAGAAATCTGACAGTACTAAGCTGTCAAAATTTTGACTTTCACTGCATTTCTGGATTTCCTGTTTCTGTAGATAATGGTCTAAAACATTTTCCAGATTTTGTTTTAATACAATTACAATCCTGTTAAGATGGCAGGAGATGTTGAAATGCTATTTCTGTCCTGCTGGAACTAGCTTTGCTCAAAGGGTGATGTATGCTCAAGAATAGTATACAATGAAGCAAGCTGAGTTATGATAAGAAATGTGATATGTGTTTTGCAGTTAAGATTTTAATAATGAAATACTTTTAAAACATAGAAATGTACCCGATCAGAATCAAAATATTCTGCTAATGGTAGCTGAAAGCATGTTTTGCATTTAATAAAAGAGGTGGTTGGCGGCTTTGAATGATGAAAAAGGAAAAACGTCTTATGTCAACTGTGTAAATTTGCAGTTGTGGAACTCAAGAAAATCACTTATGTAATGGTAAAACGTTCCATATACTGTACGGTGAAAAGTAATATTTGAGCATGAAAATGATGAATAGCTAGAAAAAGATGAGCAGAATGGAAGTAGCAACCTGAGTCTGCTCCTACTGATCTCACAATGTTTTGATGTTCATTTTAAGTTTTAGCTGAATTAAAATTGTTGATATAAATCAGTCTTATTTAATGCAAGTTTCGGAAAACTACTCCTGAAGACTGTGGATTTAAACCTGTATCATTAACTGGCTTTTTTTTCAACGTAGTTACCAAGCTAGACCTCTATAGCATGTATTATATGTATTTTTAGATAGAACATGAGTAATGTTATAAATTTTAAAACATAGAAATTTTAAGACTTGTTTTTTTTCCAGCACAAATGAGTTAGCTCCATAGTTACATTCAGTATACATAAAAGACATGAATATGGGTAGTATTTAATTTCTTTACCATATTGGTAAAATATGAGTGTTTACCACATACTGGGAATTCACAGATGAGATCATTTTTCCAATCACATTATGTCTGAAAAAATGTAAATGGATTTCTTCCCAACAGGCTTCGGTGCAGGTGCTTACTATTTGGGTTGTTGACAGAAACTGATTTTGTTATACCTCACAAGGGTCTTACCGAGCATGATGTGGATAGATTAGCTTTTATAATGAAAAAAAGTAGTAAGCGTATTAACGTTTAGTTAACTTTTAAAAATCTGGGTGAGGGTGCAAATAGGCGTAATATATGCATACTTGAAAAGTAACTTAGCAACTGGTGTTCACTTTTCCAACCTCTTTCCAAATATCTTTCAAGTAAAAAAGTCACTGTCATTAAAATTCTTTGTCTACAATAATCCAGAGTCTTCTGTTTTCTTAATTAGTTTGAAAGTTGATTCTTGCCACCAAAAATTAATCTCCTATGCTGTATTATATTCCTAGTACTTACAATTTTTTTTTTCTATAGTTCATTGCATTTCCAAGATGCCCATTGACTTAACTGCACTGAATGTTAAAGAGTTTTAAGTCCTGTGATTTTTTTGATAAATAAAGGACAATGATACTTGGTTTGTTTTAATTTTGATTTTAAAAAAGAATACAAGTTGGAAATAATGACTTCAGTAATTAATGAATTTGGCATCATGTTTTCCTTATAACTCCTAAGAATTTATTTTATTTTATAGGTTATGTTCAGAGTTTGATTAGGCGTGTTGTAAACAATGTCAACATTGTGATCAACAATCTCATATTAAAATATGTGGAGGATGATATTGTTCTCTCAGTTAATATCACTTCTGCAGAATGCTATACAGTGGATGAGTTTTGGGATCGAGCATTTATGGACATCTCTGGTGAGTAGACATTTTTTGGTTTTAGTTAGCACAGTGGAGGCACTCTTAAATTCATATAGAAATTTGCATGTCTAATAATAATGGCTCTTTATGTCAGAAGTAAGATACTTTCTGCTGTTTTCATTTCTTACCAGTTTTTCCCTTGTCCTTCATTTTGAAGAGCCAATTATAATAATATAGATTGAGTCTTAACGCATACTTGTATGATCACAGATAATTATACAACATGTTTTGTAGTCTTCTCTGATCATACTTGCCATCCTTCTGTGATTGCATTTCATTTTGTGCTTGCTGCTGTCAGTAAGTGCTTAGGCAATCTGTTTCTATTTTTGTGAATGAGCAGTAGCATCTTAAGGCATTCCATTGCAATGGTTTGTGATGATCTAAAAAGTCTCTAAACAGGCTGGCTAGAGAGGTAGTAAAACCTGCTGCACTGTAGTGAGCATGGCATACCAATTGCAAGACGTGCTTCGTTTCGCTTCACATTTGGAGCTTTTTTTTCCCTGAAACTTTTTGATTTTTATCTTGGTCTTCAGTACCTGAATGCCTCAGTCTTTGAATTACCAATGTTCACCTGTTCACCTTCTTACTGATATTTGGTAGAGGTGGAATTTGGGCACAGTAAGAGTATTTTAAGATCACACAGATGATCTCCGGTAGAATGGGGAATTTAATTAATGATTTCCTGACCACTGGACCCATTTCTTTGTTCTGGCTAAAATTATTACAAACTAATACGACCAAATTACAAAATATGTTTCATGTTAAGATCAGTATAATAGCTCTTACTTGCTTTGGAAGATTCAAAAGAAAACTTTGGGGAAAAATATGGAAGATTCTTTCTGGGAGAATAACGAGAATAATATTTATTGGTCTTATGCTTGCACGTGAAACAGTACTCTTATTTTATAAGCAGATCTAAGATACGCTGGAGGGATGAAATTTGAATTGGATATAACTAATTTGTCCTCACTTTTTAAGTATTCAGTTGGAAAAGTCTGTGATATATTAAATTATTCTCTTTAGTCACATTAGCAAGTACTTTGCTGATGATTTAAATAATGACCACACAACTGTCTTGTATTGTTTTCTTCTAGATAACAACATGTATGCATAACTTATTTTTCTTATGCAATATATTTTTTTTTAACCTATATACTTCTTTTAAAAGCCACCGATTTGGTACTGAGAAAGATGATCAACTTTTCTGACTGCACAGTATGTCTCGATAAGAGAAATGCTAGTGGTAAAATTGAATTTTACCAGGAACCTCTGCTGTACAAATGTTCCTTCAGGACTCGCCTGCATTTTACTTATGATAACCTCAACTCCAAAATGCCATCTATTATTAAAGTAGGTATCCAAAATAATTTTTTTTTACTACTCAGCTGTGAAGGTTTGAGATTTTTAAAAATATACTTTGAAATGTAAAGTAAAATGAAAAGCTAATGCTGTTGCTTTTTGCTAAAGGGATTTTTTGATTGTGTTTTGTTCATTTAATGCAATTAGTCTATGTACAGTAACAGCACATAAGTAAGGAAGTAATGCTCTCTAATCTTTTCTCTTTTTCCTGAAGTTTTAAAAAAGAAAGCGTAATAATTGTAAGGAAAAAAAATGTCTGCAGATAATCTGTTAAAGAAAAAAAAAACCTGTAAGCTTTAAGGTGCTTGCAATAAGATGGAAAGGATTTTTTACTTATGTTATTATTTCAAATGTAGCTCAAACTCTTATAAATAAGAAGAAACTTCAGTGTATTAACACTATGTAGTGAACCATGTGAAATGGATTAGCAAGCCAAGCTCAGTTCCTAGTGAGCAGGGGTGCAATATTACTCGACATCTGACACTAGGTGATATGTTTACATTTTGCAGTGCAGAAGCAAAATGCTGAGTTGGTGGAGAGACTAAACTACCTTTCACTCCTACTTTTTTTTTTTTCCCAGCTCTGAGTAGTTATACATGTAAGGTTTATCTTCCCTCCCTCCTTCTCTCAACGAATACCAGTGGTGCCCATTTAATTACTTGAGAACTCTTTTAAATTAAGACACAGACTTTATACCAGGCTTATTCCCAAGTGTCCTGGTTTCAGCTGGGATAGAGTTAAATTTTCTCCTAGTGCTGTGCTTTGGATTTGGTATGAGAAGAATGTTGATAACACACTGATGTTTTTGGTTGTTGCTAAGTACCCTGCTAGTCAAGGACTTTTCAGCTTCCCATGCTTTGCCAGGTGCACAAGAAGCTGGGAGGGAGCATAGCCAGGACAGCTGACCCAACTGGCCAACGGGGTATTCCATACCATGTGACGTTATGTTCATTATATAAACAGGGGGCATGATCCAGGAAGGGGCAATCGTTTTTTTGGGTGTCTGTCGTCACGTGGTGAGCAATTGCATTGTGCATCACTCATCTTGTATATTCTATCTTCCCCCCCCCTTCCTTTTCTGTTCTATTAAACTGTCTTTATCTCAATCCACAAATTTGACTTTTCTTTTTCCAGTTCTCTCCACTGTGGGGAGGGGGGAGTGAGCGAGCGGCTGTGTGGTGTTTGGCTACCTGCCGGGTTAAACCACAACACCAAGTTTTAATAAAAAATAATCTTCACGTGTGGTGTATGCACCACAAAATAGTCAATTTTAAGATAAATTTTGATGGGCATTTCTCAAGAATATAATTTAGAAGTGTCACTCTTTCAGTTGGGATACTGTGTTTGTTTGACTCATGATATGATTCAGGAAGTCCTAAGCTGTTGTGAACTTAAGGTTGGGAGTTAATTAGTAATCATGTCCAATTTGTCAAATGCCCCTATTTCTTGTATGTGCTGTACAGCTGTATGCCTTTGATTACTTCAGGCAAATTTGGAGATTTGTGGATATGGTAATGGCCATATGAGTATTTATCCAGATAAGAATTGTCACAAAATGCTGGCTACTTGCACACAAATGTCTGGTAGTACCTATGTTTACAGAAATTTCATTTTTTCATGTATGGCTCTTAATTAAATAATTAAATATATAAAGACTGTTTCTGCATATTAGAAAGAAAAGTTTTTCTTCTTTTTTTTTTTGTTCAGAGTAACTGGTAACAATTTTGGAAATTTGCTTATTTTGAGTTTCATAAACAAGAAGTTATATATTCAGTGATATTAGGACTTTTAACCACGTGCCTTATAACTTCAGAATCTATATGAACTCCAGTGATAATAAGGAATTATCATATCACTGTCTATAGTTTACCAGTTATGGTCTTTATGTTCTGTGGTGACAGTACAATTACTGCATATAGACAGTAAATCTTAATGGTAAAAAACCTGATTTTTAAATTAGCTGAATAGTTCTGTAAATTTTGGAGAAGTAATCTGTACCTAGCTGAAGTCCTATATGCCAATTTTGCAGAGCAAAAGTTTATGGCCAAATTACAAGTCTCTGACAGCATACTTTAATGGAAATGCTGTCAGAGTCTTCCATATAGTTTAAAATGATACTGTCGTTGTAAAAATGACGATTATTGTTATTGTTGTTATTATATTATTACTCACATTATTTAGTGGATGCTGGACTAAAATAAAACACATACTAGAATGCACTGAGGCGGTAGTAATTTAATTAAATTGTATTAAACTTTTCTGGTTATCTTTGTGGGTGGTCATTTATTGCCCCTGCCCTTTTTTAAGGCACATTTCTGTTTGTTCAAAGATGTCTTTTATCTTATTTTGTTTTCTATATACTCTGATTTTTTTTTTTGGTTATGTTGCATATAGTTTACTTTTTCACTTTTTCTTCTTTTTTAATTTGTTTATTCTTTTTTTCTCTTCTTTTTCCTTCAATCTTTAAACATAAAATACTGATTATGAAGATATTCAGAAATGTGCGCAATTAAATCAAAACATTTAGATATATGATGCTAGATTAATATTTAAGTGAATTAATAATTGTTTATTATGATCCAAAGAAGAATGGTCCAAAGATAATGATTTTTAAAATCTTAAATATTTTCTAGTATTTCACCACCGTACCATTATGCAACAATTAGATCTACAAATCTGTTGACCCTCACAAATTTTATGTTTGATAATTTTCTGATTTGTTGTATGCATGGAGATTGTGTGCTGTGGATCATCAGGATGCAGTTTTTTTAAAAAGACTGTCTTTAAAATGTTTAACTATTGAATGGAAATAGCTGTGTTTTCTTGCAATTGAAGTAAAAGGAGCTGTTATCAGTAAATATAACTACTTCATTGATGGAATTAATTCAAGGATGCTTAAAGCTTTTTAGAAGTTTCTGCTGCAAATAAAATTACTGTAGCTTCAGTGCGTCTGAAGGGTAGATTACTAAATGCCAGCACCTTGTGGTCTGGTGGTTTGTTTCCCAGCTGAAGACAAAAGCCAGCAGCACTCAATCTTTCTTTCCAAATCTGTGAGATCTTTATAAATGAAACTTTCATACTCTGTGTTGTTCACTTGGTAAAGCACATCTGTTTTTCAGTCTTGAGTGGAAGTTTCCAAGACTTCCATGTTTGTCATAGCATATGCTCTTTTGGTTTCTTTGTAGGGACT
This sequence comes from Fulmarus glacialis, assembly GCF_000690835.1. Taxonomy (NCBI): domain Eukaryota; kingdom Metazoa; phylum Chordata; class Aves; order Procellariiformes; family Procellariidae; genus Fulmarus; species Fulmarus glacialis. Next base: position 15,859 of record NW_009197318.1, on the reverse strand, counting down.
AGAGTATTTTTATAACCTGTATAATTTTGACTACTATGTCTATTGCAAAGTTTTCGCCAAACTAATTAATGAGTTTAATTTGAGACTTCTCAAAGGAGGACAGTTCTTAAGTATCTGAATATGTATTTTTATGCTTTTAAATTGGGAACACTAAGCTCCTATTTTTAATTTTAGAATGAAAATAGTGTACGTGGGGGAGGCGGCAAAACACACATAGAATGATTAGAGTTTTAAACTTTTTGTTGCTTTTCTTGTTGAAATCATCATGGGATGAGACAACCATGAGACAGATGAGCTGACTTGCACTGGGGATGTCAGTCTTGCCTTCCCTATTTGGAGCAGCACTGACATTTGTCTGACCTGTCAGTCATCTAAGTCAACTCACTATGTTAACAGAAAGCTAACTGGACAAGAAGAAATAAATAGTTTTGCACTGGTTTTAGTGAGATAAGTCAACTTACTGAGGGACAGATGAGTTCCACTGGCAGTGTAAGAGCAGGATCACGATGGGAGGGTAGTACCCTACAAGAAGTCCAGGAGTGTAATATAATTTCAATTAAGCCACTGTAAAATTATGTTCATTGCTTACAGTGCTACCTCGTGTTCCTGTCCTCCACTATGACATATGCCCCTTGAGTGACTTTTAAAAAGGCTTCTGGCAAAATAATCTTTTTTTTTCTTCCAAATCTTAAGACAGTTATTCATTCCTTATCCTTCCTGTTGTTCATCTGCACAGAAAAGATCTATTATTGACAACTTTTAATCAAGCAATTGAAGGATTAATTTTTAACTTCCAAAATGAATCTTAGGATTTTACATGCTGTTTTCTTTTGGAGAATTTTAAATAATAGCAGAATTCTGATACCTAAAATCTTTCCTCTAGTCTATATAAATGGGTCATACTATGTTGTCACTACTCCTGTATAACTAAGGCTGTGGCTTCATTAATTTACTCTCATAAATTTATTAGTGAAGTCTTATTAGTATATTAGCGTATTTTTATGCAAATATTTATTTTACTACTGTGTTTTTACCTGCCCATGGATGTGCACTACTGTTTACGAAGTCATTTTTCATGTTTCTTGAATTGGATTGCATTAAGGCCAATGCTGATGTGCAGTTAATTTCCATTTCCATTACTTTCACCCACAATATTTAGAAGCAGGACCTGGAGCTAGAAATATGTGTAATGTTACAGACAGTAATTTTATTACAATAATTTTATTTTATGCTGCTCTTATTTTAATGAAAGGTAGCTTTCTTATCAAGTCTGGTTTTGTCTTTGCATGATTGCATACTCAAAATATTCTGAAGTATTGAATAAAATAGCTAAAATATTTAAAGAAGGATAAATTTTCATCCTAGTAATTACAGTCTTTGCAAAGCTTGCTTTCATTTGGAAGAAACTGCTTAATTGCATGTTTGAACTGGAATATCTAGAGAAGCCGGTTTTCAGCACTTCAGTTGGAATGAATCCTTTTTCTCCCCGTTACTTGTCCACTTGCAACAATGTTGGGAGTGGGAAAGAATCAAAGTGAAGGACCTTGTATATTAAAACCAGTATATCTAGGTTTTCTTTAGCATGCAGAGATTTTTATGAAACTCTATAATGAAAATAAAAGTTTAATCAGATGCACTTATGTGACTTACGTTTTAGAAATTTCTTCAGTTAAAAAAAGAAATACATTACATTTGACTTTTCAACGTGAAGATCTCTTGTGTAGCAACCCAAAGAGTGTATGTTTCTGACAGTCATTGTTTGCAGCCCTTTGCCTAGTGTTGTATTGCAGCTTTTGTTTTTAGAAATTAGAATGCACATACAAAATGAATATGGAGTTATATGGTTTAAAAGTTGGCTTTAATGATGACAGAGCTTTGTTATTATTTGCTTTTGTTCTCTATCTCTATGTTATAGATTCACACGTTAGTTGAAAGTTTGAAACTTTCAATCTCTGATCAGCAGCTTCCTATGTTTATACGTATAATGCAACTTGGGATTGCTCTTTATTATGGAGAAATAGGCAACTTCAAAGATGGGGAAAGTGAAGATTTGATCTCCCACACTAAAGATATGCTGGGAAATACCACAGGTAAATACAAGTTTTACCTTTTAAAAAGAAATCTTAAAAACATTTAATTTTGTTGCTTTTTACAAATATAAATGGCCAAGGCTAGTCATTGCAAAGTATCTTGGCAGTCTGCAATTTGTTAGAGGCAGTTCACTGTGCTGGGTAAGTATGCAGTGCTCTAACATCTTTTTCATGTTTTGTTCTGAAAAGTATTCTGATGGTCCTGACTAAACTGAGGTTAAACTTTATCTAAAAAGACCGTTTTAGGAGTTGTGACACAGTAGGGTACTTTGGATTTATCTGTCGCTATATCGTGCAACTAGGCACCTTAGGCAACTTTGACTTTTCTCTTTTATTTAGTTCAAATGTGGCTGCTGCCTGTTTCAAAGTGACGTGTTTTTCCATCTTTCTTTGAAACTTGTTACTGAGAATAGATATATCAGCATTTGTTCTAAACAGCAAAGTATTACTTTGCACTGTGTTTTCAGTAGTTCTGTCCTTTTACATTGACTAGTCTCCTATGCTTTTTATTTTCTTATAACATGTATTCCCTCCTCTATATGATCTTTCATGGTAACTTGTTGTGACATGGTCTTTTGAGGAGCATTGCACTGATGAGGGGTGAATTCTCTTTACCGCTCTGTGATGGCTTCCCATCTGCTGCTTCCCAAACATTGCTAGGGTTACAACAGTGATGCATTTTGAGCTGTGAACCCTTCACTGCAGCCTCAATTTTATGTGGCTTTGCTAGGAGCTACCAACTTTGCTACTGTTTTTTTTTTTTTTTCCCCCTAGTTGTATCACGTTACGTATTTGAGTGTTGAGGTTTTATGTTAGGTGAATTGTTAGTATTTTGCAGCAATGTAAGAAAGCCATATAGGTGCTTAGTTTATATTAAAATCTAAGGGAAATAAAATTTCTAAGTAGACATTAGAACTTAAATACTTTCCTGTTTATTCACTTCTGTGTAAAATACAAACACAGAACATTGAAGAGTCAAGCAGTCATATTGCCTTACATCATACTACCTTTTTTAGTAATTTAATCAGGAATGTCATGATCTTGAACATCCAAACTTGAATCTGATGTTTTTGTAATGTATGAGGCACTAAACAAAAGAGAAGAGGGAGGACGGATTGTCATTCTGAATTCTGAATTTTCTTGGTTTTATGCTTTTGTAGAGCAGAAGTTAATTTACTTGTCAAAACAGGGAACTTATTTAGAGGTTTGTGTTTTAATTTTAATCTCCTCAAGACATAAGTGTTTTATATCTTTCCAAGGTTGAATTTGGATCTGGGGGAGTAGGAAGAGGTATTTACCACACAGCCAAGAGCATGATAACTTTTAGAAAATTCTTGGAATTATATGTGAAGGTGATGCAGCACTCTTAAGCTATGCTTATGTTTATAGTATTACAACAGTTTGAAACTTTGTGTAAACTATTAAATTAAATAATTTTGTTCTGTTTAAGAAATACGCAATTTTAATTTACATAAGAAGTTTGTAATTTTTTTTTGTGATCCTGTGTTGCTGTCTTTTCTGGTTTCAGAGAAATAAATACACTCTTGAAAAAATGACAGCAGTGGAAATTTTTTTGCCAAAATATAGCCTTCAGTGTTGGTTGGCACAGATAACCGTTTCACTGTCATGCCAGATGTAGAGTTCTCTGTCATGCCCTTGCTATGTGGAATTGAGCAAATAAATAAGATGTCTGTAAACAGTTCTCCTGTATTTTCTGTAAAGCTCAAATAGTTTTCTGCACTAGAAACTATTTGCCTTACAAGAAATGTGGAGTTTGTTACAAAAGACATATGATTAGAAGTACTTAATTAATATTCTGAAAATATTAACTTAATTTTCTCCTGAGACTTAAAAAGCATACAGTTTTTAGAAAAATCATTAGCGTGCATTTTAAGAACTCCTTGCATCTCACCAGTGTTTTAATTGTACTATTTGCAGGAGAAAGGGTGAAGAACTTTTCTATGAAGAGTTGCATTACCATTGCTTTCAGACAGAGGGTTGTCTTTGTACCATGAATATTTTTCTTTCGTTCACATCAAAGTTCACCCAAATTTGGCCAAGTTTTCATGCCGTAGAGAATTATGATGTATTTAGAGTTGCTTGAGCTTTGTAGCTGGAGTTCTGGAGCTACTAAGGCAAGTAGGACCATTTGAGTATAGGAAAGACATTGAAAAAATAGAGAAATCATATGAGTCAATATGAGAACAGCTGGGACTGGTAGGCAGTGAGTTTCAGATGAAAAGATCTAAGGATTGGAGACAAAGATTAGCTGGGTAATGAGAAGACTGAGATGAAGAGCTGTAACTGTGGAAGAGGATGGAAGCTGGATAGGAGAGGTATGTGGGTTTTGTTTGTTTGGCTTCTTTAGGTTAGGGTATGAGAAGGGTGGTGAAAGAGAAATATACTTTAAGCGAAGATTAAGGTTAAAAGGCATCTCAGTCTTTTCTGCATCTGGAAAGATATTTGAGATTCTTATGTCCAAATATGAGTAAAATCTTTGGCAATGCGTCTTTTGTCATCCTTATTTCTAATGTATGTCCTCAGGAAGGTTGAATTGTAATTGCTGTCTGTAAATCTCATTTGCATTCTTTTTTTGAACAACTGTGAATGTGACTGCCTAGTTTTTCATAAAATAGCCATCTAAAAAAAAAATTATGTCATGTAACTTCACACTGATGAACACAAGAATTGTCAGAAGGGTGAGAAATTACACTAAGGTTGCAATGACAAGAACTACCAAATCTGTAATTTCCTATGCAATTTTTGTTCAACTGTGCTGCTCAAACATTGTCATTGTGCTTAATTATATGATCATATCTATTTGACAGAACTATCTCCTTCAGAACACGAAACAGATGGCAATTGTTGGGTGGCCAAGCCAGAGCTGTAGAAACAGTTCTAGAAGTCCATTTCTATCTTTACTGCAAAATATTTTGCCACTTACAGGCTAAAAATGTTACCAACTCTTTTCCTTCATAGCATTTATGCATTGTTTCCTACATAAAAGTTTAGTATATATGTAGGCATGCATACACACGTGTGCACATGCACATACACACACATAAATAAAACTTTTAAATATCTAATGAATTTTTTACTCTCATTCAGTGCAGTTAAGCAGGAGTGCCAAATTGACATTAACCATATTACCCATACCATCAGTCTGTGAGTTTACTTTTTTTTTCTTCTGACTTCTTATTATATCTGTGTCTGAGAAGGGAAAAAACCCCACTTTCTTAGCACTTTCATGGTGCATTTGTCATCCAAATTTCCAACCACAGGTTTGAACTTTTTTGAGGAAACTTCGAATGTGCTACTATTTTCAGAAAAAAATATGTATTCAAGTACAATAATAAATGACACGTATTATCTGCTGAGCTATATTAGCCACATTTTTTTTCCAAGAGTAAAGCTTCATGAAATCCAAGACTAATTCCACTGGAATCGTGCCTGAATTCTTTATAGCTTAATAATGTACAAACCTCCTTTTTACATTATATTTTCATAACTCTTTGAAAGGGTTCTGAAGATTCATTAAACAGTTTAACCCAGTATTTATTAGTAAGCAGTCCCCACCCTTTCAATTTATAGAATTTACTGGGTTCAGTTATCACTAATTCTTAGTCTTTTGGATGGAACTTATTTTTATTATGTTGTTGTTGACATAATAAAATCAATCACCTATCCACGTCTAAGAATATTCCAGCAGCGGTTTGTTTGTTCTTGTATACCCAAACGTAAGACCAAGACCTTGAGATTTGGCAGCAGGGTAGCCTGTGTCATGAACATATATTTTGCTGCCTCAGTAAAGTCTGCTCAAATTCTGTTAAGCTGAAAGCATTCAAAATTCACAGGTAAAATTACAGGTCAGAAATACGGGTAGAAACTCACTTTAGTTTGGTATGTAAATTCGCTTAGTACTGTGTGCATACTGGACCATGCTCCTGCTTGGGCTGCACAGGGCTTTTGCTTCTGAGGGGTTGAGGGCTGCCTGAATTGTGGGCTTGGATGTCTGACTGTACTGGTGGTGCAAAGGAGGAAATGGATGTATTTCAGTGCAGAGAGACGCAAAAGTGAGAAGGGTTTGAACAAGAGCCTATGACAGAACCAGCAGTTGTAGTTGTAGCGGGCTGAGACTTGAGAATAAGCTTTTGATTTGTGGTGGAAAAAATTGGCTAATGTAACTAGAAATGAAAACGATTTCGGCATGAAAGAGGACAAGAAGCCAGGATGCAAGGGAGAGCTGGAATTTAGTTGGATGGGCTTGCTGAGGTTGATGATCTAAGGCTGAAATACTAGAGCTAAGTTAAGTAAAGAATGATCTGAGAGGTATGAAGAACAGAAAAAGCTCAAGTAGAGGAGGTCTGGCACTTGCTGGGCAAAGAAATACAAACAGAGCACTAGAAATGAAAAGTTGCATGCCTGAGGGAGGGGTGCAGGGCAGGCAGGCAGACAGCTGAGATGGGTCTGCACGATGATGTTAGGAGGTGCTGAGCAGGAAGCTTGGGACAGATGTGGGAAGCTGGAATCATGAGCAGTATGAGCTGCTGAGCTTCTGAGAGTGGTTTTAACAGTTCCTGGTGCTGCTTCCTCTGAGTGATTGCCTTGAGATTCTGTATTATGAAAGTTTTGATTCCCCCCCCCCTTTCATGATATGAAATCTATGGCAGATGTGATTCCAGCATATGAAGCATGTTTCCGAGGTGTAAAATGGCAATAATAACAGTACCTTTCCATCCCAAAGGAATATTGTGAAATTTTCTAATATTTGTAAAGCAAATCGTGATCTTTACTCTCAAAAAATTAAACGAAAATAAAGAAGGCCTTTGTGAATGCGAGTAGTTAACACTGTTACAACACTAAATTGAATAAAATGTTGTATAGATCCTATAAAACTCAAATTTTTAATGGGCTGAAGTGCTCCTTATTGAAAACTTGATGGTAAGAACAGTAGTGTGAGGAATTTTTTATGATACCAATGGAACAAAAAGCAGATCAAGAGAATGACTTTAATATATTGCCAGCTTTGGGCTGAATATGAGATTTGAGTTGACAGAGAAAACCAGGTGCAAATGATTTGTGACAGCAAGAAATTCTAGGTAAGCATTAGTTGTTGGAGAGTGAATTGACTCTGCAGTATTCTATTAGGATAAAAATGGGAGAGCTGAAATAGATTTATTTATCCATACTTGGCTGAGGAAAAGCAGCTGTGCACTGTGTTAAAGAGTTTGGGTAGAGGAGAGTTGTTCCTAAACAGTGGAGAAAATGATCCCCACTTTGACTGAAATGATGTCAGGATAAAAGGTTGTGTGTGCCAAATTACACTTTCCTGTATATTTTTCTTGTCCCTGCACTTTTTGTCTGTCTTCTCTTGAGGGTTAAAGAGATGGAGATATACATATGATCTTTGTACCAGGATACATAATATTATTTCAGCTCTTCATGTTTTCATCTGTTTTGTGGGTAAATGACCTGTGCAGTAAACCCCACAGTCTTTTTTTTTCCTTCCAGTCATCTAGCTCCATTATTGGAGCTTCTTCCTTGCCTATATACTTTGGTATCCTTCCGAGAAACAGTAGGTATACTTGCAATTCATATTTCAACAGACTGTAAAGGTGCAGCATATAGAGACAACTGCGGAACGCGGCTGGTGGGGTCAGTGCATTGTGCAGCTGTCTAACAGCCAGTGTGACAGTGAGTAACTTTGTTGTAGGCATCTATAATAGTGCATTGTAACTGGTTACTGAGATCCCATATACTGAGGATGGGTATCAAGCTTACTGTATGGAGATGGCCAGATTTCATTAATTTGGGATGCATGTTTAGGCACGTAGAATTGCTTACATCTCTTAACATCAGTTAAATGAGCAGCAGTTCAAATGAGTAGCAAATTAAAAAAATGAGTAAAGATTAAATCTTCCCAAATTGTAAAGTTCCTAAGTTGGGGAGATTAAATTTGTTTATATTAAATATTTTTATTGTTTTAGGAACTATAACCTTTTTGTGGAGAACTAGACTTTTATGAATGCTTTTTAAACATCTATTTTATGTTGTCTTGCCGTCTTCTTTTTTCTTGAAAAACATTAGTACTCATTAAGTAGAGACCCCAAAAAATCTGATGAAATCTTTGAAAGGCATGAGTCACAGGTTGACCTTTTGTTTTTACTTATTACATAAAACTTAAATATCAGGCCAGTTTTTCTGCTTCTGATTTTAAGAGTGGCTTAATGTAGATGGCAGAATGCAAGCAATTTTTTTAATGCATCCAGTGAGCAAAGTGTATTTCCAATTGATCTGCTTGAACTTGTATGCGGGATATGAAACAAAAACACTTTTTGGACTGGCATTGTCAGATGACTAACGCCTTCCTCTCCCTGTTGGGTATCTGCACTTACATACCACTTTGAGATTAGTTGTCCTTGTAATTTGTACCTCAGCCCAGAGCCACTTGCCCTTTTGTTGTGATGTTTCACATTAGTTAGTCTCCTTTGCCATGCAAATAGAAAATAGATCTCTTACCTCTTATCCTGGTTCTGGTGTTTTGAAATCACTGCCACTTGTTTTGTAGCTCACCCTTAACTAACTCATAGGTCTGCTCCTAATTTTATTGAGGTTGGGATATTGTTTAAATAATCAGAATTTTAAAATAATTGATTAGCAACCCCAACTACTATCATGGGGAGCACCTTAGAATAATTATTGGTGTTATTTCAGCACTTCAGGATTGTTGTGGCATCATTCTTTATTTGGAATTTTCTTAACTAATTTGGAAGGTGATTCATTCTCTCCTTCCTTATCCATCAATTCTTCACTGGGGTAGTTTCAATTTACAGTAAGACAAGACAAGTAGACTAGGAGTAGAAGCTTGGGGAAGTTTGTTTAAAAGATGGAGGTACATACTATGAAAAAGTGGATTCTCTAGAATTGAACTGGAAACTTTTGTATGTTACAGTCACATTCCATATCCAGTGGACTGTGCAACTCGGCAGTAAAAGGGAGTTACGATTTCTTCCCTTGATTTATGTTTGTCTGTAAGGTGGGAGCATATTCTGGTCTAGTAGGATCCAGAGGTTTGAGTTTAAGGAAGATGATATTCTCGATGCAGAAAGAAGAAGAAATCTTTAAGTCTTACTGTTTTGCAGTACTGATTCCTGGCTACCTGAATCACCGTAGTGGGTTGTCTTGTACAAAATAAGTGTGATACCTCTTAAAAGTACTGTCACTTGAGTGTGCGACTTTGTTGTAATATTGTATTCATGCTACAATTATGATGGCATCAGATTTTCAACTAGAAAGTGTTGGGGGTACATTTGCTTTTAAAAGGAGATGTGGAATACCTTTCAGACTAGAGTTTGGTACGTAGGATTTTAGTTTCTGCTAGTGTTGGTATCATTTCCAGTTTTGTGCAATCACCTTCATCAATATTGCTGTGCTAGTGTAATGCATGTGAAATAGATCATGAGCCACTGTTTTTTAATATGTACTGTGAAATAAAACTAGTTAAACATAAAAAATTTAAGCTACTAGCATAGTAAATATTATGAGTTATCTTGTGGCAGTCAATTTATTGTCTTTCTATGGTATAGATCCAAAATGAACATCCAAAATGAACTGAATAAAATTCAGTTGGGCAACACAGCCATGGAATAGTATAAATATATTGGGCGGAACTCTTAAAACCATTGAACTTGTTTTTTTTTTCCTGTATGTTAGTAATTTCTGTACATTCCTTATATAATAAATACATGCAAAGGAAAGTGATACAGAAAATATTTATTACTTTGAAAGCATGTGTGTTATTACATTTGAGGTTCTCCAAGGACAGTTCATGCTGCAAGGATGAATTTAAGGGCTATTGCATTCTCAAGGTCAGCACCAAAACTGTTGTTATCAGCCAGATAACTTTTGTTCCTTGCAAATCTCTCCTTTTTTTAACATGATTTATTCCGTAAGTTTTGTATTCATAATTAATGTCGTCTTAGATGTGACTTTGCAGTAGCTTCTTTAGCTTATAGCAGGTAAAATATGGATGAGGAAATGAATTTTAATATCTACATTATTTGGTGATAAAAGAATGAACATCTAAGCTGTGTTCTTGAAGTACTTACCAAGTTTCATTTATGCAGTTTCATGGTTGATTCAATCAGATGAAAATTTATGTTATTGCCAGCAGGGATGGTGATGCATTCCCTCCCTCTTCCCCTAGTGCCAGCACTTGTATTTATGTAGCCACAGGCTAAACTGGATCAGCCTTACCTGGCTGAAAACTAATACAGGAAGAAAAGTAAATAAATACGAAGAGAGTAATTTTCTACTGGGTTAGTTCCAGACTTATGGTGAGAGATACCAGTTTCCAGACTCTTAGAGATAAGTATCTCAAACCCTTTAAAAGAAAGGATAGTGGATTTCTGAAGATTAAACTTGATTTGAACATGGAAACAGTGAGATGCAGTTACACTGCAATCTTGTAATTTATATAAAATGTGTTTCTTAACTGGAATCACTGCCCTACACTATGAAGCAAGATTGTTCCAGTGTGATCTCAGCTATGGCTAGCTAGCAAGAGTGGATTTAGAAACATGATGAGTAGGAGCATTTTGTCCTTTAACAAACTCATGTATGTAAAACATAGGGGTTTTATCATTGTATTTCACTATCCTATATGTTTGCAGTTGATGCAGTGGTTAGCATAGTTAATTAAAACTAAAGAGGCTTTGTGTTTCCAAAGTACATACTCCCCTTCATGCATTACTTGTTATAAAGGAATTTACATTATATTTATGCTTTGAAGTGTTTAGAGGATGTTGTGGGTTGCACTAGGCTGATGTGCATTTGTTCCAAAGTTTGACTGTTGATTACATAATGGTTGTAGTAGTTATAATTTAGTGATAGAAGATAGGTGTATCTTCCTCTCTTTTTCTATCTTCTGTCTCACAGTGTGTAGATACCACCATTTTCGTCTAGCTGCTGTTCTGTCTTATTTTAATGGCTTCCAAAATATTCATAAGTATTATAAACCAAACTATTATTTGGCATCTTTTACTGTTGTCTCTCTGTGTACACATACTGCAGCAAAGAGGTATGCTAAATGATGGCTGAATTTTATGGCTATGTAGACCAAATGTTATGCATGACCCAGGTCCTACACCTCCAGATTTTCTTCTCTTTTGGCAGATCTTCCACCATTTTTTCTGTGCTTGCCAAAACAGTCTAGGCTAAGCTACTCGAGTCATGCTCCATATCAATTGTTTTTCCTTCTGCATCTGACAGTTCTGTCTCTTGGCCATTTCCAAGACTTTATGTGCACTTCTTCTGTATTTCCTGTGTTTCAAGATTTACATTTGGATTGAAATCTGATGTCTGACACTGTTTTGTAAAGAGAGCAGGAAGGAAGCTTGCATTGCCCTTGTGGGAGGAGGTGTCCTTGCCTCCAAGCATGTGCAGAGAATTCTCAGGAGTGGTTTTTTTATGCTTTCTCCTGTCGCGCGAGTGTATAAATAATTAGACTAAAAGACTAATTACACTGAAGACTAAAAGCCCTAAAACTTGTAAGAGTGGGTCCTCTGAGTTTAAAAATAAGTAAATAGAAATGGAATATGCCTATTTGCATTCTCAGTTAAATAATACATTCAATATTGTTCCCCTGTGGGAACAGTTCTGCATCCTGTACTACCTATGGTAATTCTGAATCAGTTAATACTCCCTCAGGAGTCCCATAAGAGTGGTGATGAAGCCAGGTAGGCTAAGCTAATTGTGCTGTTTGTACATGCACAGTGTTACCCATATGGATCATGAATCTTAGACTTGTATTTTTGGGGAAATCCTTGTTTTGTTCTGTATGCTATTGCTAATATTTTTTTCACACAAGACCAACATTCGGTTTTTTGACTCACAGGTGGCATACCAGCTTTTCTGAGTGTAGATAAACCTGTATCTTTGAATACTTGAAAAGCTGACTTTTAAACAAAGGAGGTTTTCAACCTTAATTTTTGGATCTGTGTTGTGTTTACATTTTCCTTATTATGGCTTTTGCAATTTTTTAAAAATGGGGGTTATGTTTCCCCTTTTCCAGTCAGTGGGAACTTTACCGGGAGTCCTAGATACTGTCCTAGATAAATTTCATATACTGTAATTTTGAATATAATAAATTAATTTTTAAGCATGGTTGATTTGAAATTTCACTTAGTTTTTGTTTTAAAAGGCACAGAAGATGAAACAAGCTCAGTAATGCAATATCCAACACAGTATATTAATCAAGATCCTTATACGCATCAAGACGATGACCAGCAACAAGGATGGGTTTCTTGGGCTTGGTCTTTTGTTCCTGCTATTGTGAGTTACGATGATGAAGAGAATGATTCTAGTGGAATGGATGATGGAACGGCGCTACATCAGCAGAAATCTCAATCCCTCAAGGATCCTATTATTTCAATTGGGTTTTACTGTACAAAGGCAACAGTGACTTTTAAGGTAAGTATTTCTCTGTGTCATATAGAATTTATTTGGCGTGTTGAGGAGGTGTGTGAAGATTATCTGAGTGCTTGTCTACTGTTTGATTCGAGACAGGGAATATTACATTAACGAATAACAAAAAATGTAAATGTTCAAAGTTCCTCTCGCATCATAATGTGTTGTTAATTGCAATGTGAGGTGGTTTTGCTGTTTGACGTAGAATTTGAGTACGAACATTTTAATTTTAAAGGGAAACCACTTGATTTACTTAGATTAATATGTTTTGATGGGAGAAAAAGCTTAAAAGGCTTTCTGTGTATGTTTATTGCAGTGTTCTAGCCATTTAATGTTTATATAAATACACTTCTTTATAAAAAAGCTTTAGCTTCATATAGTTTATGAATTGGAGGAGTGTTTTCTTTTTTTTAAACTATAATATGTGCAAATATGAATTTAAATTGATAATGTTGAAATTATTTTCCATGGGTTGGAATTGAATTAAAGAAACAAAGGATAAGTTACACATACACTCTGAGCTATACACTATGTATGTGGAGAAAGATTTGAGTATTTTCTGTAAACAAATCTCAAAATAGTTGCTGGGCTTCTCTCTGTTTCTTTTGTAAGCTTGCAGAAGGGCATATGGAGAGTATGAATAAGATATTGAGAAGTACTGACAAATTAAAAATTAAGGTTCTGAATTAGCGAAATATTTTTTACACATGCCAAACTATATGCAAGCAATTCTATGTGCATAACTATAATAGAAAGTGGCTCTTGGTTTTACAATTAAACATCTGTTAAATCAAGGGCAGAACTCCTCAGAACAGGAAATAATACTATTTCTATGAGCAGCAGAATAACTAAAGTTGATTTTTATGACTTTGAGCCTTTCAGATGAACTGCAGTACTTTCATAACCCTCATATAATGTTTATGTGCCTGATTATACACTCAATACCATCAGTAGCTCCCTATCCCTTTTCTGCCCGTTTGGCTTGTCATCTGTGCACAAGAGAGTGTTTTGAGTGGCTTCATGGCTACTTTCTCTTAGCTATTTTTGTTTGGTGGCATAGCAGAGCATTTAGCTGCTCAGCTACTGTCAGAAAGGATGAGACAAGTGACTTTGGGAGCTGCAGGCATTCTGTGGGGAGGTTGATGTTTTAAGCCTTCCGTCTCCTGGCAAATTTGATTGCAAAATCTGAGGACATAAAGCATCAACAGACATTCAGTCATGTTCTTTTGTGTCAATCTGCTTCAGCCTTCACTTAAAAAAAAAAAAACGGGCCAAAAATAAATAGTGGAAAATCTTTTCTTCTTCCTTAAATTATATCCCTGGGGCACCACTTAAAAAACCTGAACAACCAACCAAAACTCAAATTTCTCATTTATCATGGCTCAGCATCTTCTTTATTTTGCGTTTTGTCATACTTTACTCTTTCCTCACATGAGAAAACTCATTAAAAATAATATGAACTTCTTTTTTGAACAAGATTTGCTGGACTGGGCTGTGCTAACGTTTCATTGGGAACCTTACGCGTTTTATGCTAGGAATGATGAAAAACTACTTAAAATGTAACATCTTACATTCTATAAATTTTAAATGTGAAGTGATGTATGATACTAATATGGTGACAGTTAGGAAGAAAACAGAATTCATTGTTCTGCTTGCCTGCAAAGAATGTATGGAATTAATTTGTGGTTCATATTTTGGTTAAAAAATAAGGTCAAGTTTCTGTATTAGCATTCTGAACAGTTGATATCATTCCAGCTAAAAATCATGCCAAATTAAATGTAGCATTTTCTAATAATGGTGAAAATGATTCTTGTAATGTCTGAGTTCTTTTAATCAATTAATTGCTTTTCCTCTACAATAATTGCACACAGCTGAAGGGTGATCAGTGATTTTTTTTAATCCAATTTTCTTGGACATTTGGATTACAAAATTTTGATTTGAAACAACATCCATGTGTATCCACTCTTGAAAATAATCAGAGCTTGTGGATATTTTTATATAAAAAATAGAATTTGAACTATTTAAGCTGCTCAATATAAACAAACTTAAGTAATTTTTTTAATGGAAAACATAACACCTTCGTTATTTTGTGCCTCTCTTCTTTTTCTTAGCTGCAGGTTATATGCTTTTTAACCTGAGTGTATGTGGTTTACCACTTTAAATTTTTATATTGAAATCATGCAAGAAATATAAATGCATGTTTCTTTCAATTGCCATGACAAGAAACAAAAATGAGTAGGGTTGTAATCAAAATGTTTCCTTAATATTATCATGCTGTTTAATTATTTGCTGGGAAGAATAAGTAATGTATTTATGGATTTTTACAGCAATTTATAAGCCAATTTGATACTATGTTGATAATGCAACCATGTATCTGTTTCATCTTTTCACATAGCTTCTCTTCAGATAAACAAACTAAAAATACTGTAGTGGTTTTAAAACTTTCTGTTATGGCATACTTCAACCAGAAGTTGAATATGAGAAGTTCTAATATGGATAATGCGTTACAGCTGTTTAACTGCACCTGTTTTCTCCTTGTTAATAAATTTGAGCCCATAATTTAATTTGTCTTCATCAGTTCTGTATATTAATGACATTACTCCTCTTTAATACTAATATTGACTTATATAAGGTGTTTATCCTATTGTTTCATAGCTCACTGAAATGCAAGCTGAAAGTAGTTATTACAGCCCTCAGAAAGTAAAATCCAAGGAAGTTATATGCTGGGAACAAGAAGGAACCACAGTTGAGGTAATTTTCCATTGACAGGGTTTTTTTGATTCATTATAAATACTGTAGTAAATAGTTACTAATAAAATATTTTGAAATTATTTCATTACTGATTGTTTATATTCTGCTATATTATATGTATTTATTGTAATAATCACGTAGATAGAAATTCTCTAAATTTCTAGTGCTATAGTGATCAGACTCTAAAGTAATCCCTTCCTTCAAAGTGCACTGTTTGATTAACTTGCTATTTATTAAAGCTGTAAATACATAAACCTAAACGTATTTTGGTTCACTTTGCTCCATCTTTTCTATTTCTTATGGAGTAGAATTCTTCAAAATACCACTTTTTTTTTCCTCACTAGGTCCTTATGAAAGGTGAACTTTTCTTTGATTGCCAGATAGGTTTTGTTGGTTGCCAGGCTATGTGCCTTAAAGGAATTATGGGAATTAAAGACTTTGAAGAGAACATGAATAGGAGTGATGAAGTAAGTATATTGAAATATCAGTTGACTTGCTGAACAAGCAATTCTGGTATGCTTTAGAATCATCATAGAATCATCGAATAGTTT